>NC_141103.1:35135691-35188191 GCF_041138505.1 Cibotium barometz
AGCTGACCAGGATCGACAGAAGCAATATGCAGATAAGAAGAGGACAGACAGAGAATTCAAAGAAGCAGATATGGTCTTCATTCGAGTACGGCCCAAAAGAAGTTCTTTATCTCTTGGGAAGTACAAGAAGTTATCCCCCAGATATTGTGGGCCATATCTGATTACAAAGAAAGTAGGTGACTTAGTTTACGAGCTTCTTCTGCCTCCTCATCTCAAAGTTCATCATGTATGTCATGTAAGCCTTCTAAAGAAATATGTGCCAAGCCTTCTAAAGAAATATGTAAGCCTTCTAAAGAAATATGTGCCAAGCCCAAATCATGTGCTTGATGATGAAATCCTAACCTCTTCAACCCAAGGGCAGATGGAACTCCAACCTGAAGAAATTCTTGATGTTCGAGAAAAGATTCTCAGGAACATAATTCTCAGAGAATTATTAGTAAAATGGAAGTTCTATCCTTTTGAAGATGCCACCTTGGAGAATGAAGCCGATTTGTTGTTGCGGGATTATCCCCAGTTTGCGAGATGAGGACATCTCGCATTTTTCAAGTGGGAGAGAATGTAAGATTCCTCCCTAGTCTCTCAAGATGCCCAACATCTTCCCCTGTAATCAAATCCCTCTTCAGAAATATAAAATATCTTGTTTCTACAGTTTTGGCCTAGAGAGAGAAAATCTTCTAGAGAGTGGTAATTCAGTTTTTAAATATTTTTGGATAGAAAAACATCTCATCTTATTAAAATAAGTTTCCCTGAAACAGAAGTTTAGAAAGATTTTCAGAAGGTGCATTAGAAATTAAGTATAATCTATTCAAGAAGCATTATCCTGGGGGTGAAGATTTTTTCGAAATTTTAAATTAAGGTTCCTATGGACCAATAAGATTCATCCAAATGTAGGGAGGAGATAAATGAAGAAATAAAAGAAAAATCTCCCAAAAATGAGTAAATACTCACATAGGATAAAGAGTTGACTAAGGACAAGGTTAATAGTTAAAAAGAGAGATATTTAGGTGAAATGATGCATTTTTGACACCTCTGCATGGGGGAATTCAACTCATGAAGGAGGCACCTATTTCACATACTTGAATGAGTTTTAAACTCCCAAATAATGGGATATTTTTATCTCTCCTCTCTCCTGTTTCAACTAGATCCAAAAAGTGAGCAAAACTGACCTAAAAATGGTCAAAAATTGACCAAACTGATTGGGAAAATTCTAGAATCAGTTGGCTTGGTTAGAAGCTCACTTTTTCCTATAAATAGAAGCCCTCCCCTTTGTTGAAACTCAATAGTGTTTTGCATTGTTACCCTTCCTCTCCCAAGTGCCAGAAAACTGTGAATTTACTCATAATTCATTAGTTTTTTGACCTTCCCTCTTCCAAAAGATTGGTGGCCACTCTTGTTTCAAACAAGAGTAGAACCCTCAAACCATCAAGCCAAAGGAAAGCTCTCAAATTCATTAAGTAAGTTGGAGATTCTTCTCTTTATACCACCATTCATTTTATGGTTTTTTATGATTTTTATCTTCTCTTCATTGCAAATGATATTATGCTTGGCATTCCCCTCTCTTCTCTAGTAAATCCAACCATTATTCATCCTAGGTGAATGATTAATGAATAAAATCAAGTTTATTCATAATGTTTCTCTTAATAAATAAGTAAAAAAATGTTACTTTAGAGTGATTTAAATACTCTTGATGCATTTCTAATTAATTTTAGAGACTTAAAATTGAAAAATGGTCAGCCATACAAAGGAGGTTATGGCAAAATTTTTTAAAAATTTGAAAACAAGTGTTATCTTTCATTATTCTAAAAAAGTAATCCTTATAATTTCTATATTCTAAAGTGTCATTTTCATGCATAGAAGATGCATTTTGATTATTTGTATAAAAGAAATTTAGTTTTATTATAAAAGTATTACTTTCATTATTATTCATTTTTATGCAGAAAAGTATGCATAAAAGATTATTTTTTATTATAAAAGTGTTACTTTTATCATATTTGATTTTCATGCATAGAAGTATAAATAAAAGATTATTTTTTTATTATAAAAGTGTTACTTTTATCATATTTGATTTTCATGCATAGAAGTATGCATAAAAGATTTTTTTTTATTATAAAAGTGTTACTTTTATCATATTTGATTTTCATGTATAGAAGTATGCATAAAAGATTATTTTTTTATTATAAAAGAGTTACTTTTATCATATTTGATTTTTATGCATAAAAGTGTGCATGAAAGATTATTTTTTTATTATAAAAATGTTACTTTTATCATATTTGATTTTCATGCATAGAAGTATGCATAAAAGATTTTTTTATTATTATAAAGGTGTTACTTTTATCATATTTGATTTTCATGCATAGAAGTATGCATAAAAGATTATTTTTTAATTATAAAAGAGTTACTTTTATCATATTTGATTTTTATGCATTAAAGTATGCATAAAAGATTATTTTTTTATTATAAAAGTGTTACTTTTATCATATTTGATTTTCATGCATAGAAGTATGCATAAAAGATTATCTTTTTATTATAAAAGTATTACTTTTATCATATTTGATTTTCATGCATAGAAGTATGCATAAAAGATTATTATTATTAATTATAAAAGAGTTACTTTTATCATATTTGATTTTCATGCATGGAAGTATGCATAAAAAGATTATTTTTTTATTATAAAAGTGTTACTTTTATCATATTTGAATTTTCATGCATAGAAGTATGCATAAAAGATTATTTTTTTATTATAAAAGTGTTACTTTTATCATATTTGATTTTCATGCATAGAAGTATGCATAAAAGATTATTATTTTTATTATAAAAGTGTTACTTTTATCATAAATGATTTTTATGCATAAATGGGTGCATAAAAGATATTTTTTTATATTAAAAGTGTGATTTTTATCATAAATGATTTTTATGCATAAATGGGTGCATAAAAGATATTTTGTTTTATAGTAGAAGTGTGATTTTCATCATAAATGGTTTTTATGCGTAAATGGGTGCATAAAAGATATTTTTTATTAAAAGAGCGATTTTCATCATAAATGATTTGTATGCATAAACATATGCATAAAAGAATTTTTTCATGTTAAAAGAGTGATTTTCATCATAAATGAATTTTTATGATGATAAAAGTGTGACTTTCATCAGAATCGGATTTTATGCATAATTAGATGCATATAGAATCTTTATAATTAAATAAGGATTTTTCTTAATCCTCTGTTTAATTTTCCTAAAAATTGAAAAAATAAATAAGTAGATAATCTATGAGAAGAAATGCTACCGTTTTATGTTCACTAAGATGGTAATGAGAAAATTCAATTAAACTATCGAAGTCGGAGATTGAGATAAATGATTATTTTATTCCTCATAAGAAATTCATGTTTTAGAAATCTGTAAATATTCGTTCGAACGAAATTTAGAAAAAGAGAAATTGAAATAGTACCTTTCGAGAAAGATAGTGTAGGAAGAACTTTTCTAGACCCAAACTCTGATTCTGACTATCGACCAAGACCTAATTCCTTCGTCAATGACGATGTGCTTAGTTCAGGGAAAATGTACTCAAACCACCCACCGAATCTGAAACTAAGTTAAGACTTTTGATTTTGATCTGAGGATCAAGTTAACAGAATTCGAGGAATTCTGTTTGGAATTCAGACCTAGATCTAGAAGTATTGGGATACGGATTTAAGATTTATTCATGGTATTCAAACAAAATCAAAACTATAAACTTGCATAGAAACCCTGTTTTCTAAAGGACTGTCTTACGCCAGAATGGCATATATGTTTATCTAAGGGAAGTTCGGTTGCAACAGCTTGGCGGGGAGTGTTCGAGGGACAGCTCACGCGACAAAGCCTGCTGAGGTCTTGACCAGCCTCGGTATGGTTAAAATGGTGCACTTCCGGTACGATGGACGAGGGCCGACGAAGCGGTCCTGAGTGAAGTGCCAGGACACCTAAGGAGGATCCTGGAGGGTTCTGACCAAGAGATGCACCGGCTCGCAGTGCCGAGGACATCCATACGTATGTCGAGGAAGATATTATATGACAGACCAATGTTATTGTAATCTATCACTGGATCTCGTTGTTGACTCGCTATTCTCAACGGAGAGTCCAGAGTGATACTGTTTGTGAGAAACAAAGACTCAATGGAAATTTTGAAGTATGACATGTGTAACTAGTAAATTGTTTGTCAATGGATTGTTTTATAGATTAAAGTTTTAAAGAGGAGTGTGTGTGTATCTGTTTTCTAAAGCTAAAGTTAAGAAAGGCATTTCAATTATGGGTGGGTGAGTACTTGTTTGGATCTACCGATTCCAGTGGTAGGGTGGTGGCTAACCCATGGACCGGATGAGGTTAGGCTGGAATTAGCGAAGTTTTAATAATCAAAGTGAAAAATCTTAGGAATACGCTAGGATTCGAGTAGATAGTTAATTCCCTGATAAATTTCTCGATTGAGTGGATCAACGGCTGTGCCTAATCTTGATAAGGAAAAAAGCGTTGAATTGCTCAGATGATCAAATTATATCAGTGAGTTTCCTTCTATCTGGTTTATTCAGGTGGAGGATAGTTTAGATTTTGATCTCGTTAGAAAACTCGTTAAGAAAAATTCAAAAAGGTGGAATCGTCCCCGCTTTCCGAGCATGGGAAATTTTCCCGGTTTTGGTTTTCGGAGTGACCACCAGCCTAGTCTCGTGCTAGGACATTCGTGGGCGAGGCCCCGAGTGAGAAACCTTGCCCCGCGCATGAGGGGGCTGCTTCCGCGTTCTGTCAGCTACCGGGATTCCGGTACGTGGAGGGGGCAGAGGGATCTCACACGCATTCAATTATGGGTGGGTGAGTACTTGTCTGGTTCTACCAATTCCAATGGTTGGGCGGTGGCTAACCCCCATGGGCCTAAGCTGGAATCAGTAGAGTTTTAATAAAAAAATTGATTAATAGGAATATGCTTAGAACTCGAATAGTTAAATAATAACGTGAAGACTTCTCAAATGAATAGATCAACGGCTGTGCCTGATTGAATTAGGAAAAAAATGTTGATTCCTTTAAGTTAAGTCTGTAATAGTTTCCCTTCTATCTGGTTTATTCAGATGAAGGTTAGTTCAGTATCTTGACTTTGTTAGAAAAAATCGTTAAGAAAATAAAAATGGTGGAATCGTCTTCGTTTTTCGGGCATGAAAAATTTTCTCGGTTTTGGTTTTTAGAATGACCACCAGCTTAGTCTCGTGCCCAGACATGCGAGGGCGAGGCCCCGAGTGTGGGAAACCTGCCCCACGCATGAGGGAGCTGCTTCCACTGCCAGCTAACCGGGAATTCGGTGTGCAGAGGGGGTAGTGGGATCTCACAGTTGGTATTAGAGCCCATTGTAAATTTACATAACAACAACAGAAATTGCTTAAAATTTTAAAATATACCAAGATATACCATTTTTCTCAAAATCAAGTTTAAAGGCTACCATAACGGTCCACATCATCACTTTTGAACCTACTTTTTGTACATATTCCATGGGTCATGTCCAAACCCCATCATATTATATATCAATGGAAAGATCTTGATGAAGAGTAGATTCTATATATGCAACCTCCAAAAAATTGGAGTTGATTGACAAAAAATTTACCATGGCTCCATTTTTTATGATGTGGCATTCCTTAGAGGGCCCAAAAATGAGCCCAAATTTTCCCTAATGTTTTGTTCTCACTTCTAGGAACATGTACATAATACACCCAAACACTTTCAAGTGAGACACATCCCCGGTCTCTTATGCCTGTAAACTTCTGTTCATGAGTTATACCATGCACAACTGCAGTGGGTGTCCTACTCATAATGTACACAGTAGTTACTACTGCTTCTGTCCACCAAAAGTAATGTGACATATTCTTTTCAGCCACATCAAGGCACGTGCCACTTCTGCAATGTGCTTGTTTTTCCTTTCTATAACACCATTCTGTTGTTGGCGGAGTGCACCTGCAGGTAAACTACCTCTTGATTCCCTGCTTTCTCATGAAATCACTGAAGTCATTGGAGAAATATTCTCCCCCACCATTTGATCTTAGGCATTTTTTTTGCATACCTTTTTCCTTCTCGAGACCAAGGCTTTAAATCTCTGAAAGTGAGCAAACACCTCACTTTTGTTCTTGATGAAATAAACCCACACTTTTCTAGTGTAGTCTCATCAATGAATGTAACATAGTAACTGCAACCTGCAATTGTTGTAATCTTGGTTGATCCCCATACATCTGAATGTATGACATCCCATGGCCTTGCATTGACATGCTTTTCATGTGGGAAAGCATGTTTGGCTTGCTGACCAAGTTGGCATGCTTCACATACCTTATGCATATCGTCAACCTTAAACTTTGGCAAACCTGCAACAATATTTTGGGCCTACATAGACTTCAATCATTGTACATTCACATGACCAATGCGCTTGTGCCATATGTTAATATCTGCAATGAGACTTGTTCCATGTGCAAACATGGTTGCCTTTATATATCAGGCATGTTCATATCCAAAGTAAACATCTTGCCATTTCTATTATCCTTTGCAACCAAGCGACACTTATTTTTGAAGTCTTCCACATAACATCCTTGAGGATTAAACCTCACTTGCAGAACCTGCTCAATCATCTGTCCAACAGAAACCAAGTTCTTTATAATATTCGGAACATGAAGTACATCAGCCAAGTACTTCATTTTGCCATCCTGCATAGACAATGGCACTTTACCAACATGCGCAATGGGATGTGCAGTATCATCACCTGTTTCCACATAACCCGGTTTTTCCATTTTTTGCATATCTCTAAACCACTCACCATGACTGGTCATGTGGTTACAGGCGCCAGAATCCACATACCATATATCTTAATATCCTAGTGTAAGATTCCTCCCCAGCCTCTCAAGAAGTTCATTATCTTCCCCTATAATCAAATCGCTCTTTGGAAATATAAAAGATCTTGTTTATACCTGTTTTGGCCTAGAGAGAGAAAATCTTCTAGAGAGAGGTGATCTAGTTTTTAAATATTTTTGGATGGAAAATATCTCATCTTATTAAAATAAATTCCCCTAAAACAGAAGTTCAAAAAGAATTTGAGAAGGTGCATTAGAAATAAATTATAATCTATTCAAAAGGCCTTATCCTAAGGGTCCAGATTTTTTGAAAATTTTAAATTAAGGTTCCTATGGACCAATAAGATTAATCCAAATGTAGGGAGGAGGTAAATTGAAGAAATAAATAAAATCCCCCCAAAAATAAGTTAATACTCACATAAGATAAGGAGTGGACTAAGGACCAAAGGAAATACTAAAAAATAAAATTTTGACACCTCAAAGTGGGGATTCCCCCTCATGAAGTAGGCACCTTTTTTCCATCATTGCTTTTGAATTTTAAAATCAATAAAATTAGATATTTCATCTCTCCTCTCTCCTAATTCAAAATTGGATCCAAATATCTAATTTTAAAATCAATAAAATTAGATATTTCATCTCTCCTCTCTCCTAATTCAAAACTGGATCCAAAAAGTGAACTAAATTGACCCGAAAATGGTCAAAAATTGACCATACTGATCTGGAAAATTTTAGAATCAGTTTGCTTGGTTAGAAGCTCACTTTTTCTCATAAATAGAAGCCTCCCCCTTTGTAGAAGCTTAATAGTGTTTTATGCACTGTTACTCTACTCCTCCCAGAGCCAAAAACAATGAATTTATTGATAATTCATTAGTTTTTGACCATTTCCTCTTCAAAAGAATTGGTGGTGGCCACTTTTGTTGCAAACAAGAGTAGATCCCTCAAACCATCAAGCCAAAGGAAAGCTCACAAAAATTCATGTAAGCTAGAAATCCTACTTTTTCTTTATTCCATTTAATGGTTTTCTAATTTTTGTTTTCTTTAAAATGAAAAATGATGTTATGCCTTGTTGGAAAGGCTTTCCCCCTCTCTTCATTCTTGAATTCAGCCTTTCTTTATCCTAGATATATAATCAAATTGTTAGAATTAAACTTTTCATATTGTTTCTCTTTAAAAAGTGGAATTTGATTAGTTTTGAATGCTTTAAACCAATTGGGATAATTTCTAAGAGACTTGAGAATGGAAAAAAATGAAAAATGGTCAGCCATACAAAGGAGGTTATGGCAAAGTTTTCTTAAATTTTGTGAAATAAGTTTTATCTTTTATTATTCAAAAAGAGTAATCCCCACTGTTTGTGTATTCTAAAAGTGTTATTTTCATTCTAGGCATAGAAAAATGCATATTATAAATATTTTTATTAAATAGTGTGTTATTTCCATTAGAATTAATTTCTATGCATAGAAAGATGCATATTGGAGAATTTACTTTTATTCTAAAAGTGTTACTTTCATCAAAATTGATTTTTATGCATAAATAGATGCATAAAAGAATTTTTTTATTATAAAAGTGTTACTTTTATCAAAATTGATTTTTATGCATAAATAGATGCATAAAAGATTTTTTCATTATAAAAGTGTTACTGTCACATCAAAATTGATTTTTATGCATAAATAGATGCATAAAAGAATTTTTTAATTATAAAAGTGTTACTTTCATCAAAATGGATTTTTATGCATAAATAGATGCATAAGAGTTTTTTAATTATAAAAGTGTTACTTTCATCAAAATTAATTTTTATGCATAAGTAGATGCATAAAAGATTTTTTTTATTATAAAAGTGTTACTTTCATCAAAATTGATTTTTATACATAAAAGGATTTTCTTTTATATAAAAGTGTTATTTCCATAGAAGTTGGATTCTATGCATAAATAGATGCATATAGAATTTTTATATCAAAATAAGAGTTCTCTTTAATCCTATGTTTAAATCCTATGAATATTGGTAAATGAATAAGTAAATACTCTGTGAGAGAAAATTCTACCGTTTCATATTCTCTCGGATAGTAATGAGAAAACTCAGAAAAGAAGACTATCGAAGTTCGAAATTTTAGATAAATGATTAATTTATTCTTCATAGGAATTCATGGTCATTAGTTTAGAAATCAGTTAAGCAAATATTCAATGAATGAAATTTAGAATAATAGTAATTGAAATCTCACGCCCTTTTGAGAAAGGTGGTTCACAAAGGACCTTACCAGACTCGAACCCAGAATCAGACTTTGACCAAGACCAACCTCTTCGTCGTCAATTTCAAGGAAAGACGATGTGACCAGTTCAGTTTCAAGGAAAGACGATGTGACCAGTTCAGAAAAATTCACTCAAATCACCCACTGAATCTGAAACTAAGTTGAGACCCTTTGATTTTGATCTGAGGATCAAGGTTACAAAATTCGAGGAATTCCGTTTAGAATTCAGACCTGCGATCAGAAAGTCTTGGGATATGGATTTAAGATATACTCATTGTATTCAAAAGAAACTCAAAACTTGAAACTTGCATAAAAACCCTGTTTTCTTAAAGGAGTGTCTTATGCTAGAATACTCAAGGGAGCATTTGGTATATGTGTTTTTCTAAGGGAATTTTGGTTGCAACAGCTGGTGGGGAGTTGCAAAGGATGGCTCACGTGGCAAAAACCTGCCCAGGTCTTGACCAGCCTTGGTATGGTGAAAAATGGTGTGCTTCCGGTACGATGGGCGAGGGTCGATGAAACGGTCCCTAAGTGAAGTGCCAGGGCATCGAAGGAGGATCCTGGAGGGTTTTGACCAGGCGATGCACGGGCTCGCGGTGCTTAGGACACCCATGCGTATGTCGTGGAAGATATATATGTATGATAAGTGACGAAAAATTATTGTAATTTGTTACTAGATCTCGTTGCTGACCAGCTGGTCTCGACGGAGAGTCCAGAGTGATACCTGTTTTTGACAAACAAGGAAATGGATGGAAATTTTAAGTTATGATATGTGTAACCAATAATTGTTTGTCAATGGATTGTTTTATAAGTTAAAGTTTAAAGAGGAGTGTGTGTGTGTGTGTATCTGTATTCTAAAGCAAAAGTTAAGAAAGGCATTGTAAGATTCCTCCCCAGCCTCTCAAGATGTCCAGCATCTTCCCCTGTAATCAAATCCCTCTTCAGAAATATAAAAGATCTTGTTTCTACCAGTTTTGGCCTAGAGAGAGAAAATCTTCTAGCGAGTGGTAATTTAGTTTTTAAATATTTTTGGATAGAAAAATATCTCATCTTATTAAAATAAGTTCCCCTGAAACAAAAGTTCAAAAAGATTTTCAAAAGATGCATTAGAAATTAAGTATAATCTATTCAAGAAGCATTATCTTGGGGATGAAGATTTTTTCAGAATTTTAAATTAAGGTTCCTATGGACCAATAAGATTCATCCAAATGAGATAAATGTAAGGTTCCTATTTTATTTTCATGCATAGAAGTATGCGTAAAAAGATTATTTTTTTATTATAAAAGTGTTACTTTTATCATATTTAAATTTTCATGCATAGAAGTATGCATAAAAGATTATTTTTTATTATAAAAGTGTTACTTTTATCATATTTGATTTTCATGCATAGAAGTATACATAAAAGATTATTATTTTTATTATAAAAGTGTTACTTTCATCATAAATGATTTTTATGCATAAATGGGTGCATAAAAGATATTTTTTTATATTAAAAGACTGATTTTTATGCATAAATGGGTGTATAAAATATATTTTGTTTTATATTTATTAAAAGTGTGATTTTCATCATAAATGATTTTTATGCGTAAATGGGTGCATAAAAGATATTTTGTATTAAAAGAGTGATTTTCATCATAAATGATTTGTATGTAAAAACATATGCATAAAAGAAATTTTTCATGTTAAAAGAGTGATTTTCATCATAAATGAATTTTTATGATCATAAAAGTGTGACTTTCATTAGAATCGGATTTTATGCATAATTAGATGCATATAGAATCTTTATAATTAAATAAGGGTTTTTCTTAATCCTTTATTTAATTTTTGTAAAAATTAGAAAAATGATTAAGTAGATAATCTATGAGAAGAAATGCTACCGTCTTATATTCACTAAGATGGTAATGAGAAAATTCAATTAAATTATCCAAGTTGGAGATTGAGATAAATGATTATTTTATTCCTCATAAGAAATTCATGTTTTAGAAATCTGTAAGTAAATATTTGTTCGAACGAAATTTAGAAAAAAAGAAATTGAAATAGTACCTTTCGAGAAAGATAGTTTAGGAAGAACTTTTCCAGACCCAAACTCTGATTCTGACTATTGACCAAGACCTAATTCCTTTGTCAATGACGATGTGCTCAGTTCAGGGAAAATATACTCAAATCACCCACCAAATCTGAAACTAAGTTAAGACTTTTGATTTTGATCTGAGGATCAAGTTAATAGAATTCGAGGAATTCTGTTTGGAATTCAGACCTGGATCTAGAAGTATTGGGATACGGATTTAAGATTTATTCATAGTATTCAAACAAAAAGAAAAACTATAAACTTGCATAGAAACCCTGTTTTCTAAAGGACTATCTTACGCCAGAATGTTGGAGGGAGCACTTGGCATATATGTTTATCTAAGGGAAGTTCGGTTGCAACAGCTAGCGGGGAGTGTTCGAGGGATAGCTCACGCGACAAAGCCTGTCGAGGTCTTGACCAGCCTCGATATGGTTAAAATGGTGCGCTTCTGGTACGATGGATGAGGGCCGACGAAGCGGTCCCTGAGTGAAGTGCCAGGACACCTAAGGAGGATCCTGGAGGGTTCTGACCAAGAGATGCACGGGCTTGTGGTGCCAAGGACATCCATACATATGTTGAGGAAGATAATGTATGACAAACCAATGTTATTGTAATCTATCACTGGATCTTGTTGTTCACTTACTGGTCTCAATGGAGAGTCCAGAGTGATACTGTTTGTGAGAAACAAAGACTCAATGGAATTTTTAAAGTATGACATGTGTAACCAGTAAATTGTTTGTCAATGGATTGTTTTTTATATTAAAGTTTTAAAGAGGAGTGTGTGCGTATCTGTTTTCTAAAGCTAAAGTTAAGAAAGGCATTTCAATTATGGGTGGGTGAGTACTTGTTTGGATCTACCAATTCCAGTGGTAGGGTGGTGGCTAACCCATGGGCCGAATGGGGTTAGGCTGGAATCAGTGAATATTTAATAATCAAACTGAAAAATCTTAGGAATACGCTAGGATTCGAGTAGATAGATAATTCCCTAATAAGTTTCTCGATTGAGTGGATCAACGGATGCGCCTAATCTTGATTAGGAAAAAAGCGTTGAATTGCTCAGATGATCAAATTATATCAGTGATAGTTTCCTTCTATCTGGTTTATTCAGGTGGAGGATAGTTTAGATTTCGATCTCGTTAGAAAACTCGTTAAGAAAAATTCAAAAAGGTGGAATTGTCCCCGCTTTCCGGGCATGGGAAATTTTCCCGGTTTCAGTTTTCAGAGTGACCACCAGCCTAGTCTCGTGCCCGGACATTCGTGGGCGAGGCCTCGAGTGAGAGACCGTGCCCCGCGCATGAGGGGGCTCCTTCCGCTGTCAGCTACCGGGAGTCCGGTGCGCGGAGGGGACAGAGGGATCTCATAGTTGGTATCAGAGCGAAGTTGAAAGCTAATAAGGATAAACAAATTCTTATCAGAAATTGATAATAAAAACTTAGAAAAAGCATTTTTCATAATGTATTTTCATTCTGTGAGCTTCTTTAATGAAGAGTTTTTAATCAAAGAAATTGTTTTTATAGATGGAACTTCCCTATTTATCTTGTATTCCTGACCTCACCCAGTCTCAAGATATGACTGCGTTTGCCTTCGAGTATCTCATTTCTTCCACTTCAACTCGAACAAGCCAAGCAAGACTCGTACGCCATTTCGAGGATTTATATTTTCCTAACCCAGTGGAGAGACTACAGCATAAGTGGTTTGCAGGGCAGTATGTCCATGCCTCTTGCGACCACCGTGCAATGCTGTGGCAGAACCTCTCATTGGCTATGATTATGTTAAAGCTGAAAATGGTGCGTGGCGTCATTCTATATCATTCGACGCCTCAAAATTTCAGACTTTCATGCCAAGTCTACAGACTCCTTAGTTGTTTTATTCCTATTAAGGAGAAAATAATAGCTCCCTTGTCAGTAAAAGTGAATGTTTGTATCGGGGCATGTCTATGGCCCAACCAGTACCGTTGTCTTATGAAACTCCCAAGGAGATTCTGAATTTTGGAGCCGAGCTGCTCTATGTACATATTGAAACTTTTATATAAATAAAGAAATGTTTTCCGGAGAAAAATTCCCTGTTGTATAAGTGATTGTTTATGGACGATCTGATAAAGAAAAATCTGTTATCGGACATATGTCATAGATCTCCAATAAGATCATTGTCTTGTTTAAGAAATTGTTTTTCGAACCTCTTAACTCTTAGGATCTCGTGGATACTATCAAAATAAAAATTTAATAATATATAAATTTTTGACAGAATCATGAGACGAGGAAACTGTGGCCGTCAGCCAAACCCTCTCTCTAAAGATTGAGCTTGACCCTGATGTTCGCAAGGCTCTTCATAGGACTCAGCCAGGACCCTTCAAAGGAGAAGGGGAGAACCTGGGCGAGGCTGTGGAGAAATGGGTGGAAGCCATGGAAGAGTATTTTGACGTCACAGGCTACAATGAGCGGAGCAAAATGGCTCTTGCCCGGCTGAAAATAGTGGAAACAGCCAGGGTAGCATGGAGGAACCACTGTGACACCAACCGTTTGGACAAAAATACTCAGTCCTGGAATGATCTAAAAACCTATCTAAGAAAGAGATTTTGTCCCCCTGGATTTTTGGAAACCAAAATGAACAAATTTTTAGAGCTAAAGCAGGAGAGTAAAACCATCAAGGGATATCACCAGGCCTTTGCTCTTCTACTCAAATTCACCACCTCTAGATGAAGAATAACTCATGGCCACGTTCATTCGGGGAATGAACGAACCCTTGGACACACTGGTCAAAAATGCCAAGCTAGTGTCCATGGCTGAAGCAGTAAGAATGGCAAAGGATTTTGCCAAAGCCTTTGTAGTAAAGATCCCACCAAAGCCTGCACCCTCTAACTTTAAAAGATTCCAAGCCCAGGGAAGTACTTCAAACTTTCCACCCCCAAAGAGGCAGCAAGGCCCGAATCAGAATTAGGATGCAGGAAGATTCAAAAGTGAAGGAAGACCCTTCCCCCAGAATACTTTCTTAGGAACCCCACCTCTTTCAAGAAATCAGAGGGATGAGCTCAGAACTGAAAACCGATGTTTTGGATGCCAGGGTTTTGGTCACCAGTTAAAAGACTGCCCGACTCCTGCCATGTCAAGGGGACAGGGAAGTCAAGGACCCCGAATTGAGAGACCAACCCCTTCATACCAATCTAATCAAGGTCCGTCTCGCCCAAGCCAGGGAAACCCTAGAAGAACTCCAGCTCAGCCATCTGCCTCTGTCCAGAGTAACCTCAGAACTCCTTCCCAGAACTAGGGCAACCAAAGAGAAAGAGTTCCACCTCAGACTACAGCAGCCAGAGCAGTCACAATTTCAGATGTAGTAGAAGAGGAAAGAGGGCAGATCTATGTTGCCATTGAAAATCAAGGGCCTAACCGTCATCCATACTCTAGCAGAGTATCAGGGTAAGCCTTTTAAACTTTTGATTGATTCAGGCAGTTCTCATTCATTCATTTCCCCTCGATGCTTGCGTAAGCTAGTCTTAGAACAGAAATCAGGGAAACCTATGCAAGTGGAATTGGCCAGTGGGAAGACTCTTTTCACTCACCATGAGACAGATCTTATCCAGTTCAATCTAGATGGTAATGTAACTGACTGTCAGTTCAAAGTCTTACCTCTGGGAGTTTTTGACGGGATCCTTGGAATGGATTGGCTCCACAAAAATCAAGCTGACATACACATTGTCACAATGGAACCATATCCTTCCATGACCTTCACGGGAACCATATCCTTCCATGACCTTCACGGGAACAAAGTTCAAGGAACAGGAGTTTGTGGATCCCTAGACCTTCAGTTATTAGTAAAAGCTTCTAGGTTGTTGAAAGAACTTAGGAAGAAGCAACAAATTTATGTTGTCAAAATGAACCCAGTAGACTCAAAGCTTAAAGAACCAGAATGGTTAATTGAATTTGATGATCTATTCCTAGCAGAACTAACTGAAATGCCTCCAATTCGGGACGTAGATCATGTGATTGAATTGACCCTCGGAGCTCAGCCAGTAGCCCTGCACACGTACAAAATGCCAGTTCCTGAAGCCATTGAACTCAAGGAATAGCTTAGACAGCTATTAGAACAAGGGTTTGTAAGACCCAGTGTTTCACCTTGGGGTGCGCCAGTTCTCTTTCAGAAAAAGAAAGATGGAACGCTTAGACTCTGTGTGGACTATAGAGGTCTGAATCAGCTGACAGTTAAGAATAAGTATCCTATCCCAAGAATTAATGAGCTTCTGGACAGGCTAAATGGAGCCCAGATCTTCACAAAGATAGATCTCAAATCCGGGTATTACCAGATCAGGATCAATGATCAAGATATACCAAAAACAGCCATCAATACTCGCTATGGGCATTATGAATTTACTGTCATGCCGTTCGGATTAACTAATGCCCCAGCTACATTCAATCGCCTAATGCAGGACAGCCTTAGAGAATACTTGGATGATTTTGTTCTAGTTTTCTTTGATGACATTCTGATTTACTCAAGGAATGCAGCTGACCATGAGACTCATGTCCGAAAAGTTCTTGAGATTCTAAGGAAGCACCAACTCTTTGCCAAAAAGAGCAAATGCACTTTCTCTGTCGACCACATTGAATACTTGGGCTTTTTGGTATCCAATGATGGAATTTCTCTAGATTTCGCAAAAGTCCAAGCAGTCATAGATTGGTCGGAACCAAAGACAGTGAAAGAAGTCAGAGGATTCTTGGGATTGATTGGTTGGTATAGAATTTTTATACCAAAGTATGCTCTCATAGCTTCCCCCCTGACTAACCTTCTCAAAAATAATACCTCATTTCAGTGGTCTGCCAACAAGTGCCAGAGTGCTTTTGATAAGCTGAAGATCGCCTTGGTAAACCAGTCCCGTTCTGAAGCTACCAGATTTCTCTCTACCCTTTGAGGTAGTAACTGATGCCAATGGTTTTGCCTTGGGAGGTGCACTTATGCACGAAGGTCATGCAGTGGCCTATAGATCCCGAAAGCTCAGAACTCCACGACCTAGAATTACTTTTAGTAGTCTATGCCTTAAAGTTATGGAGACATTACCTCTACTGGGAAAAAGATTCACATTGATGACAGATTATCAGAGCTTAAAGTGGAACTTTACTCAGAAGGACCTCAACATGTGCCAAAGAAGGTGGATGCAGACCCTGCAGGAATTTGATTTTGAAATCAAGTATCGCCTAGGCAAAGAAAATGTGGTAGCAAATGCCCTCAGCAAAAAAGCCTCCTTGCTTGCAAATTACTGTGATATCAAATCCTTTGATTATTGAAGCAAGAGAGAAGATCATGCAGGATAGACTCTTTGGCCCTATTGCTACCCTACTTATGCAGGAAAGCAAAACTCCACAGGAGTTAAACAGAGTTCAAGGGTACAGCGTGGATGATGGCATTCTGTATTATAATCGCAGTCTATGCATTCCCAATGATGAGGGAACCAAGGGTCAAATTCTGAATGAAGCCCATGATAGCCTTATAGCAGGACATCCAGGTTTCATCTTGAAACCTACATGTCTGTAAAGAAAAGCTTCTTTTGGCCTGGTCTGAAAAAAGATGTACTTAATCATGTACGTCAATGTCTAGCATGCCAGAAAGTCAAACTGAAAGAGTAAAAATACTTGGGAAGTTACATCCATTGGACATCCCCCAGATGAAGTGGGAATGTATTAGGTTACAACTCCATTTTCGTGGTAGTTGACAGACTAACCAAAGTTGCCCATCTGATTCCAATAAAAGAAACCTACACTGCAGTGGATGTGGCCAGAGTGTTCCTCAAAGAAATCTTCAGATTGCATGGCCTACTCAGGAGAATAGTAAGTGATCGAGATCCCAAATTTACTTCAAGGTTCTAGACTGCATTTTTTGAAGCAGTGGGAACTTTCTTGGATCTCAACACAGCTTATCACCCTGAGACCGATGGTCAAACTGAAAGGGTAAACCAAGTAATCGAAGATATACTTCGGTCATGCTGTGTGGCAGGGAACCCAAGAAGTGGCTAAGCTATCTGCACCTAGTCGAGTTCGCCTACAATGCTTCTTATCACTGAAGTATTGGAATGAGCCCTTTTAAAGCTCTGTATGGACAAGATTGCTAAACTCCATTAACTTGGTCCGACCCATTGATTAGGGTCGAGATGTCCAGACAGATGCTTGACAATGTGGAGCAGCAAATGTAGGCAATTCGTAAAGATATAAAAGCTGACCAGGATCGACAGAAGCAGTATGCAGATAAGGAGGACAGAAAGAGAATTCAAAGAAGCAGATATGGTCTTCATTCGAGTAGGGCCCAAAAGAAGTTCTTTATCTCTTGGGAAGTACAAGAAGTTATCCCCCAGATATTGTGGGCCATATCTGATTACAAAGAAAGTAGGTGACTTAGTTTACGAGCTTCTTCTGCCTCCTCATCTCAAAGTTCATCATGTATTTCATGTAAGCCTTCTAAAGAAATATGTGCCAAGCCTTCTAAAGAAATATGTGCCAAGCCCAAATCATGTGCTTGATGATGAAATCCTAACCTCTTCAACCCAAGGGCAGATGGAACTCCAACCTGAAGAAATTCTTGATGTTCGAGAAAAGATTCTCAGAAACAGAATTCTCAGAGAATTATTAGTAAAATGGAAGTTCTATCCTTTTGAAGATGCCACCTTGGAGAATGAAGCCGATCTGTTTGCGGGATTACTCCCAGTTTGCGAGATGAGGACATCTCGCATTTTTCAAGTGGGAGAGAATGTAAGATTCCTCCCCAGCCTCTCAAGATGCCTAGCATCTTCCCCTGTAATCAAATCCCTCTTCAAAAATATAAAAGATCTTGTTTCTACCAGTTTTGGCCTAGAGAGAGAAAATCTTCTAGAGAGTGGTAATTTAGTTTTTAAATATTTTTGGATAGAAAAACATCTCATCTTATTAAAATAAGTTTCCCTGAAACAGAAGTTCAAAAAGATTTTCAGAAGATGCATGAGAAATTAAGTATAATCTATTCAAGAAGCATTATCCTAGGGGTGAAGATTTTTTTGAAATTTTAAATTAAGGTTCCTATGGACCAATAAGATTCATCCAAATGTAGGGAGGAGATAAATGAAGAAATAAAAGAAAAATCCCCCAAAAATGAGTAAATACTCACATAGGATAAAGAGTTGACTAAGAACAAGGTTAATAGTTAAAAAAGAGAGATATTTAGGTGAAATGATGCATTTTTGACACCTCTGCATGGGGGAATTCCCCTCATGAAGGAGGCACCTATTTCATATACTTGAATGAGTTTTAAACTCCCAAATAATGGGATATTTTTATCTCTCCTCTCTCCTGTTTCAACTAGATCCAAAAAGTGAGCAAAACTGACCTAAAAATGGTCAAAAATTGACCAAACTGATTTGGAAAATTCTAGAATCAGTTGGCTTGGTTAGAAGCTCACTTTTTCCTATAAATAGAAGCCCTCCCCTTTGTTGAAACTCAATAGTGTTTTGCACTGTTACCCTGCCTCTCCCAAGTGCCCGAAAACTGTGAATTTACTCATAATTCATTAGTTTTTTGACCTTCCCTCTTCCAAAAGATTGGTGTGGCCACTCTTGTTTCAAACAAGAGTAGAACCCTCAAACCATCAAGCCAAAGGAAAGCTCTCAAATTCATTAAGTAAGTTGGAGATTCTTCTCTTAACCACCATTCATTTTATGGTTTTTTATGATTTTTGTCTTCTCTTCATTGCAAATGATGTTATGCTTGGTATTCCCCTCTCTTCTCTAGTAAATCCAACCATTATTTATCCTAGGTAAATGATTAATGAATAAAATCAAGTTTACTCATAATGTTTCTCTTAATAAATAAGTAGAAAAATGTTACTTTAGAGTGATTTAAATACTCTTGATGCATTTCTAATTAATTGTAGAGACTTAAAATTAAAAAATGGTCAGCCATACAAAGGAGGTTATGGCAAAAATTTTTAAAAATTTGAAAACAAGTGTTATCTTTCATTATTCTAAAAGAGTAATCCTTATGATTTCTATATTCTAAAGTGTCATTTTCATGCATAGAAGTTGCATTTTGATTATTTGTATAGAAGAAATTTAGTTTATTATAAAAGTATTACTTTCATTATTATTGATTTTCATGCATAAAAGATTATTTTTTTAATTATAAAAGTGTTTCTTTTATCATATTTGATTTTCATGCATAGAAGGATGCATAAAAGATTATTTTTGTATTATAAAAGTGTTACTTTTATCATATTTGATTTTCATGCATAGAAGTATGCATAAAAGATTATTTTTTTATTATAAAAGTGTTACTTTTATCATATTTGATTTTCATGCATAGAAGTATGCATAAAAGATTATTTTTTTATTATAAAAGAGTTACTTTTATCATATTTGATTTTTATGCATAAAAGTATGCATAAAAGATTATTTTTTTATTATAAAAGTGTTACTTTTATCATATTTGATTTTCATGCATAGAAGTATACATAAAAGATTTTTTTATTATTATAAAAGTGTTACTTTTATCATATTTGATTTTCATGCATAGAAGTATGCATAAAAGATTATTTTTTTAATTATAAAAGAGTTACTTTTATCATATTTGATTTTTATGCATAAAAGTACACATAAAAGATTATTTTTTTATTATAAAAGTGTTACTTTTATCATATTTGATTTTCATGCATAGAATTATGCATAAAAGATTATTATTTTTAATTATAAAAGAGTTTCTTTTATCATATTTGATTTTTATGCATGAAAGTATGCATAAAAGATTATTTTTTTATTATAAAAGTGTTACTTTTATCATATTTGACTTTCATGCATAGAAGTATGCATAAAAGATTATTTTTTTATTATAAAAGCATTACTTTTATCATATTTGATTTTCATGCATAGAAGTATGCATAAAAGATTATTTTTTTTATTATAAAAGAGTTACTTTTATCATATTTGATTTTCATGCATAGAAGTATGCATAAAAAGATTATTTTTTTATTATAAAGTGTTACTTTTATCATATTTGAATTTTCATGCATAGAAGTATGCATAAAAGATTATTTTTTTATTATAAAAGTGTTACTTTTATCATATTTGATTTTCATGCATAGAAGTATGCATAAAAGATTATTATTTTTATTATAAAAGTGTTACTTTCATCATAAATGATTTTATGCATAAATGGGTGCATAAAAGATATTTTTTTATATTAAAAGTGTGATTTTTATCATAAATGATTTTTATGCATAAATGGGTGCATAAAAGATATTTTGTTTTATATTAGGAGTGTGATTTTCATCATAAATGGTTTTTATGCATAAATGGGTGCATAAAAGATATTTTTTATTAAAAGAGTGATTTTCATCATAAATGATTTGTAAGCATAAACATATGCATAAAAGAATTTTTGCATGTTAAAAGAGTGATTTTCATCATAAATGAATTTTTATGATGTTAAAAGTGTGACTTTCATCTGAATCGGATTTTATGCATAATTAGATGCATATAGAATCTTTTTAATTAAATAAAGGTTTTCCTTAATCCTCTGTTTAATTTTCATAAAAATTGGAAAAATGAATAAGTAGATAATCTATGAGAAGAAATGCTACCGTTTTATATTCACGAAGATGGTAATGAGAAAATACAATTAAACTATCAAAGTCGGAGATTGAGATAAATGATTATTTTATTCCTCATTAGAAATTCATGTTTTAGAAATCTGTAAATATTCGTTCGAACAAAATTTAGAAAAAGAGAAATTAAAATAGTACCTTTCGAGAAAGATAGTTTAGGAAGAACTTTTCCAGACACAAACTTTGATTCTGACTATTGACCAAGACCTAATTCCATTGCCACTATAATTGCAAGCAAGGAGGCTTTTCTGCTGAGCGCATCTGCCACCACATTTTCTTTCCCCGACCGATACTTAATTTCAAATTTTAATTTATGAAGGGTTTGCATCCATCTCCTTTGATGCATGTTGAGGTCCCTTTGGGTGAAGATCCACTTCAAACTTTGATGATCTGTCATCAAGGTGAACCTCTGTCCCAAAAGATAATGTCTCCACAACTTTAGAGCATAAACTAATTCCTCTTTAAATTAAATAAAAATATTTAATATTTTAAATACACCAAGAATTCCACTTTTACTATTTAAATGATTAAATTTCAAATTTGATGGGAATTCCTCTTTTATCATTTAAATTTTTCTTATGCATAAAAATAATTTTAACTAAAATTTCTCTTAAAAATTAAATAAAATATCCATTAATTTAAATATTACATAAATCCCACTTTTTCCATTTAATGATTTAATTTCAAATATGATGGGAATTCCTCTTTCATCATTTAAATTTATTTATGCATAAAAATAATTTACCTAAAATTTCTCTTTAATTTTAAATAAAAATATTTATTATTTTAATATACCTATTTTTCTCTTTCTCCATTGAAATACATGGATCTCCAATATCATGGGAGTTCCTCTTTTATCATAAAAATGAAACTACTAAAAATTTCTCTTTTTCTCTAATTAACTATTTATGCATAAACATTAAAAATTAATTTTCCATGGATATGATGAGAATTATTCTTTTAACATAGGATGACTAATCTTAGAATATGGTAGGAAGTCCTCTTTTCACATTATGCATAAAAATGACTTATGTATTAATTTCTAAAAGTTTTGCCATAGCTCCGCTACTATTACTGATAATTTATAAAAATTTTGAAAAGAATAAAACTTAGTAATACAATTATGATAGATTATTAATAGATCTAAATCCAATTTGTGGATCTAAATCATAAGTTCATCATAATTTATGTAACATAAAAGCATTAAAAAGCCATTTCTTTAGCCTCTACTTGACTAGCATAGAGTTTGATTTTAGAATTAAGAATTGCTCCATGAGAAGCATCATCATTTGAATAGAGAATTGGTCATAGGAATGACCATTCTTTGGGGGAGAGAGAGATATACTTTAAAAATATCCTAAATTAAGCATAAAGATAAACGTTTTGTGATTAATCATTAGAATTCTTTGGAAAGCTTAATTTGCATTAAAAACCATTCATTTGAATACTTCTCAAGCTTGAGAGGGGTTGAGAAGTGAAAACATTTAGAATATTAGAGAAAAAACCATAAAGTCACGTCTTACTTCTTGTTTTGCTTGCTTCCCTATTCTTAGAAGAAGCCCCCAACCAATCAATTGGTTAGTATGTTGAGAGAAAGGCTCGAAGGAAGGTTGAAGAGAGAGAGAAGCTCCAATCTCTCCAAATTGTAGAGGATTCTTAGGAGATAATAGAAAATATACTTATTTTAATGTAATACTGGCATGGTCTAGTTCACAGATGAGAATACAAAAGAATGAGGGTTTATTTATAGGGGAGGGAGGCCACTAACTGAGTCCAACTAAGTTCTAGAATTTTCCAGGTTCAATTTGGCTGAATTTGGATAAGATTTGGACCAATTTAACTCCTTTTTTGATTTGGTTTGATCCACGAGAGAGGAGAGATAAAAATATCTTAATATTTTTGAATTTAAAACTCATTCACATGTGTGAAATAGACACCTCCTTGAAGTCTCCCCCCTCCTTACTAAGGTGTCAAAAATGAATCATTATACCAAAATATCTCAAATTTTTAGTAATATCTCATAGTTTTTAACTAATAGACCTTGTACTTAGTCAACTCTTCATCTTATGTGGGCGTTTACTCATTTTTGGGTATTTTCTTTTATTCATTGGATTTACCTCATCCCAACACTTGGATTAATCTTATTGGCCCATAAGAACCTTAATTGGACCATAATCCTTCAGAAAATCTTGACCCTTAGGCTAAGGTCTTTTAAATCATTTTTAATTGATTCCTAATGCTCCTTGGAAAATTTATTTTGATTTTCTATTTCAGGGAAACATATTTTTGATATTAGGAGAATTTGTTTATTCAAAAATATCTCAATATTGAATTACCACTCTCTAGAATTTTTTCTCTCTCTAGGCAAAAACAAGGAAAAACAATATTTTCTTGTATTCAGAAATAGGGAATGATTAGAGGGGATTGAACTAGAGCTTATTAATTATTCAAGCTGAGGAGGAATCTTATAGTGGGCATAACTATCTTTACCCGTGGGTAGTGGCAGGGAGTTGGTGTGGTGTTATATGTGTAGATTGAATCACACTACCACGGAATGTCCACAATCAAGGGAGTTGGTGTTAGGGAATGATTAGAGGGGATTGAACTAGAGCTTATTAATTATTCAAGCTGAGGAGGAATCTTATAGTGGGCATAACTATCTTTACCCGTGGGTAGTGGGGCAGGGAGTTGGTGTGGTGTTATATGTGTAGATTGAATCACACTACCACGGAATGTCCACAATTAAGAGCAAGGCCATTCCTGTATTGTGCACACTGTGTAAAATTAGGAAATTATGACACTTATATGTGCAAATATCCAAGATTCCAAACTGTTGCATAGCTACCAGCACACCTAGAGCTCCATTGGCTTTACCAGTGCCACCTGAACAGATCACTGCTGTAATAGGACAACCCAATTCTTCCTTTTTACCTAGGGGGATGTTCTTGGTACAAGACACTTCACCTCTACCACCACCAGTTCTACCACTACTACCACCACAGGCTAAAATCAACCAAATATTGATTGAAGAATCATCAGAAGATGTTGATATGGTACGTGAAGTAGAACTTAGCGGAGAGTGCTATGAGGAAACTGCAAAGGTCACGCCTGAATTCTACGTCCTATGGAATAACATGCCAGTACTACCTGTGTTTCAAAACACGGTACAGTGGAAGGGCAAGGACATGAACTCGAACATGAGGAGAGGGCTACTACAATGTTTAGAATTCGAATTGCTGAGTGCCCAAATAAGAATATGGTTTATATGCACCAATCGCAAAAAGTGACTACTATGCCCAATGATATGCCAGTACTCACTTCTACTAAATGTGGTATTGATCATTTAATCAAGGATTGTCCATATTGCACAAGCGGTTTGACTTCCACTGCTGCTAATCAGGCCACCATCTGAACCATTAGTGTGCAGCCAGGAAATATCACACACCACTCAATGTCCTGAACGAGCCCAAGCCCAATTGGGAGACAAGGGAAAGAATCGAGCAGATACGACCATTTCTAGAACTGGCCATAGGAGAAGAGTGACAAAGTGGGTAAGCGTGACACAAGGGTCACAATCCAAGATGGATCCAAAGAAGATATGATTGACACCGAATCCACCCATTCGAGAGAAGAAGGGGATCAAGGGATCAACCACAAAGAGCCGGACGAGAGGAGCAAAGGGAGCGACCCTCAACTTCGAAAGGAGTCTGTGAGTACTCCAATGCTGATGAGGAGATAAGAAAGCTTGAAGATGCCAAGGCCTTAGTAGAGGAATATTAACAGCTTCATGAAGCCAAACGGGTCAGGGAAACGATGTATCCACAAAACAAACCCACAAAGGGAAAGGGAATTAAACGTAACTACTCCTATTCCAAAAGTAACAGAAGAGGGATCTCAAGCAAACACAATGTCCAAAATGTTTGAGGAAAATGTGTTGGGTGTGTCCATCCATTCCTTCCCTATTATGGATGAATACGAGACACACACCTGGGAGTAACCCTCAATCATCAGAGAACCTATAGATATCGAAAGTCTTGCTAGCCGTACTGTCCGTGCCTGTACAAATGCCATTGGAGCAATTGTTATGCAGTTCACCAAACCTATGGAAAAACATAAAGGAATGGGTAGAAGGTGGCCTAAATCAAGCCGATACTATAGAGAAGGTTGTGCCACCTCTAGTAGAAAGAACCTTAAGACACATAAGGAAAATCTGAGTCATCAAGATACCAATTAATCAATTGGGACGTTATTACGAAAGCGACGACACAAATGCTATAATCCTAATTTATCATGGAGCGGATACCAAGCACTGGCTATCCTAGATGGTGGGGTGAGGGTTAGCATTATTCACAAAGTGCTGCTGAGAGAACTAGGAAAAACCTAATCTAAAAAGGATAGATCTAATTGTTAAAATGGCTGACAGAACATCTTCAAGGCCCATTGGACTTCTAGAGAATGTGAAACTTAAACTCTTTACGTTTTGCTACCATCATAAATTTGTGGTAATGGACTTCCCGTGCCAACCAGACTCATATGACATAATATTTGGGAGACCCTTCATGAGGAAATCCTAATTGATGCATGATTGGGCACTAGATCATGTGTATGTGCGTAGGGATTCGTAAATTTTAAAGATAGATCTGAAAACATGGAAAGCACATCCCATGGAAGGGCAAATCGGTAATGAAAACCATATTGGAAAATTCCAAGGAAGAAGAGGAAATGGAAATGTATGCATCACTTCCTCCTCCAAACTTTAGTGAAAACTAAATGCATGTGCTAGCTACCATAGATGTGTTGCAACCCAGGGGAACCCAATATGTGGAATCTGGAAATGTCCCTACGACCTCTATCTGTATGGTTAAGTGGCAAACCATTGATGAAGAATCAGAAGTGAAGAATCAGAAGAGGAAGCCTCTAGCATAGACGGGACCGTAACACAAGGCCGTACCAATGCTCAACGCCTCAGAAGATGGCGAAAATAGAAACCATATATTGCTCGACAAACCCACGGATGCCCAGTGGGCTGAGAAACCTCAAAGCCACTATGGTACACGATGAGTTTTCTAAGGATTGGGGTGAGGAGTTGAGTAAGATATCACTGGGAGGAAGACACAAGGAGATAGTCACCCTTCAAGAGCCAGAAACACCTAAGCTTAAAAAAGCTAGGCATCGAAAACGTAATAAAGCTTTGGCAAAAGCTAAACGTGAGGCTAGAAAAGTCATGCTAAAACAAAAAGTGAGAATGAGGATTAACGAGACTTTCTCTCAATGCCAGACCACTTCAAAACCTACACTGATGAACGGAAAGTGGTCTGACTAATAGCGACAAGGGTTAAGGAGGATGGACTATCCACATCATACAATAGCCTGGCGGAAGTCAAGGAAGTTGATATTGCTAGACCAAGGGAGGAAGCCAGCAGACCTGTATACATTACTAAGGACTTGACTTCGGTGGCTAAAGAAGATGAGCTTATTGCCCTCCTTAAGGAATTTAAGAATTGTTTCATCTGGAATTACAAGGAGATGAAGGGTGTACCACCTGAGGTAGTGCAGCATACGATTCCAATCATGGAAGGATAAAGACCAACCAGGCAAAAACCATACCAGATGAATCTTAAGTAAGCAGCAATCGTAAAGATGGAAATAGACAAGCTCATTGCTATCTACGGATTTCATCTATGTCACCAATCATAATAGTGCCAAAAAAGAATGGAAAACTTAGGGTATGTGTCGATCTTAAAAAGGTCAACATAGCTGCTAGGAAAGACCATTATCCATTACCCTATATGGAACATGTTTTGGAGAGAGTGGCTGGTGAAGAAGCTTACAGCTTCTTGGATGGATTCTCCAGCTACAATCAGGTTTCCATAGCACGAGAAGGCCAGCATAAGACAACTTTCAATACAATGTGGGGGACATTTGCATACAAGGTTATGCCCTTCGGTCTCACCAACACCCCAGCAACATTCCAATGATTAATGTGCATAGTCTTCAAAGACTACTTGCAGAAGTGGTTGGAGGTATTCATTGATGATCTGTGTGCACACTCTCGATGGGTTGACCATCTGGCTTGCTTAAGGAAGGTATTCAAGCGATGTTAATTATATCGTATATCCCTAAATCCTTTAAAGTGGCAATTTTGGGTCAAACATGGTGTGATATTGGGACACATTGTCTCAAAGAATGGCATATCCACGGATGATAGCAAGGTCAAGTTGATATTGGAGCTACCACCGCCCACTAGTTACAAAGGTGTGCAAAGATTTATGGGCCATGTGGGGTGTTACCACCATTACATAATTTTTTATGCTCAATTCGCCAGGCCATTGTATAAGCTACTCGTTGTCTTTGAATGGACCGAGGAATGCCAAGAAGCATATGATCGATTGAAGCAGGCGTTGGCTAGCACGCCAATTCTACGACCCCCCAATTGGGACCTCATATTTCATGTGCATATTGATGCATCAAACTTTGCTATTAGATGCATACTAGCCCAGCCCGGTGAGTTCAAATTGGACTATCCAATTTGCTTTGCTAGTCGTCAATTAAATGATGCAGAGGTGAACTACACCACCATAGCGAGAGAAGGATTGGCCATGGTTTACGCTTTAAAGAAGTATCGACATTACCTATTGGCCAACAAATTTGTATTTTCTGTGGACCATCAGGCCTTATTGCTTAGTGAATAAGCCTTGCACCATGGGAAGAATCACATGATGGTTGCTATTATTATTGGACTTTGACTTTACAGTTTACGGTGAGAAAAGGGACACAGCATGTGTAAGCTGATCATATGTCAAGAATTCCAAATGGGGAACCAACAACTGGTGTCGAAGATGATCTCCCTAATGCTTATTTGTTCAAACTAGACATGGTACCCAAATGGAGCGATCAGATATCTTATTATCTAGCTCATGGTTTTCCATAGGAAATACCCTTGAACAAAGATCAAATGTGGCGGCTTATCAAGCTTGCTGCACCCTATCAATTGATTATGGGAGAACTATAAAAGCTAGGTAAAGATAATGTGCTAAGAAGATGTGTGAGAGAAGATAAGTTTGTCTCACGATATTGGATGAAGCTCATTCATGGGGATAGCAGGCAAGCATTTTACTAGAGAGATCACAGCTCGCAAGGTATTTCAAGCAGGATTATGGTGACCTACGTTATTCGGAAATGCCATAGAATTTGTCAAAAGGTGTGAAGAATGTCAGCATTTTGCTATCCCTCAACAAAGGGGGACAAGATGCCGCTCACCCCTATTATTGTAAGACAACCCTGCAAAAAATGAGGAGTAGATTTTGTTGGACCTATTAGTCCTGCGGGGCACACCCATCACAAGCCTGATATGTGATCGTGGCCATGGACTATTTCACCAAATAGGCAGAAGCCAGAGCCTCAAAGTGAGCTGACACACAAACAACAGCAAAATTCTTATATGAGCAGATTATCTCGAGGTTTGGCTGCCTATTAGAATTAGTTAGTGATCGTGGCTCACATTTTATTAATGAGGTGATTGATCATTTACTTGCAGGATTCTTAGTGGTCCATCAAAAATCATCATCTTATTATCCAGAGGCTAATGGTCAAGCAAAAAGTAGAAATAAAGTTTTGTGTACTATCTTGACAAAAACCTTGGAAGCAAGTCGAACGGACTAGGAACATAAGCTGACAACAGCCCTATGGGCATATCAAACATCATATAAGATAGTGATGGGATACACTCCCTTTCGTCTAGCCTATGGTATTGAGGCAGTAATGCCTATGGAATACCTAGTTCCGAGCTTAAGGATTGCAGTGCAAGAACATATTGGAGAGAATGCATTAGTTGAAAGGCTAATCGACTTAGAGAAGTTTGATGAGACCAAGCTAATAGCATCACATGGACTCATGGTTGCGAAACTACGCACATGAAGCATTGGTTTGACAAAAATTTGAAGCAAAAAGAACTGGAAACAGGGGACCTTGTCCTCATGTATGGTGTAGGAAGCACCAGAAAAAAGAAACTCAAATACATAGGCCTAGGACCCTTCCGGGTGTCTGAGATCACACCTTAGGGAAGAATTGAGACAATTGACGGCATACAGATGGAGGATTACGTCAATGGAAGCAGACTCAAAATATTATGGACCACTAACCCAAGAGATGCTTTTGCAAGAACATCTCTTAAAACAACAAAAACAACTTGCAAAGGAAAAAATCCAGCAAGCTCAAGAAGAGGCTAAGGCAAGGGAGGCCAAAGCTAAACAATTACTCCAAAAGAGGATGTTACGCATCAACATGGCTTCCTTGATTCTCTCGGATGAAGAGGAACTAAACATTGAGCCAGCACGACTCAGGGTGGAACTCTCTATAGCTAAAGGCTATGCAACAAGCATTGCACTAATAGATATGGGATCAAGTCATGGTACGATAGATGAAGTAAATCCTGGATAAAAATTGTTCTACGGAAATGAATCAACGACTGTGCCTCTCAATGAGGAAAAAAGCGTTGGTCTCTATGATCCAAGTGCAATCTTTTCCTTCATTTGACTATGGGACTTATGGGTTCGGTCAGATCAGTTCAGTTAGTTAAGGCTTTTGACTACGTTAGAGTAAAAATATCCTGGAGGAATCGCCCGTGCTTTTCGGGCGAGGGAAGTTTTTCTGGGTTTGGTTTTGGAAGAACCGAGGGATTCATCTCTTGTCCGAATATGCGTGGATGAGGCCCCGAGTGAGGGACCCTACCCCACACAAGAAGTGCTACTTCCACTGCTTGTACCCCTGAATTCGTTGCGCGGAGGGGATAGGGATCTTTCAGCGGCGGGTATTAGAGCAAATTGGATAATGTGGAGATCAACCATGAAGCTAAAAATGTCAAAAATTTATGAAGTAGCAGTAAAAGGTTGTAATTGTGTGATACAGTTCATACAAATTGTTATTCAGACTGAAATTCATAAATTCATAATTGGGTCTTCAGATGGATGTACCATAATTATGTGGAGTCTCTGACTTGCTTGAGGCCTAGACATGATGGTATTTACCTTATAGTTCCAAGGACCGTGACTATTCTTATATACCGAGGGTATAACTACAGCTCTTTACTGGCAGTATATTTAAAGAAAGAGTGGCCACCAATTTCTTTGGAGAGGATTAGGCCAAAAACAATTGAATTGTTAAGAAATTCAATGTTAAATGCCTCAAGAAAGCAGAGTAACAGTGCATAAATACCATTAAGCTTTTAAAAAGGGGGAGGCTTCTATTTATAGGAAAAAGTGAGCCTCTAACCAAGCAAATTGATTCTAGAATTTTGGCCATTTTTTAGGTGAGTTTAGCTTACTTTTTGGATCTAGTTGAAACAGAAGAGAGGAGAGATGAAAATGTCTCATTATTTTTGAGTTTAAAACTCCTCTACACATGTGAAATAGGTGCCTCCTTCATAAGGGGAGATCCCCACACTGAGGTGTCAAAAATGCATCATTTCCTCTAAATATCTCTTAATTTTTAACTAATAAACCTTGTACTCAGTCAACTCTTCATCTTATGTGAGCATTTACTCATTTTTGGGGGTTTTTCTTTTATTCTTCAATTTATCTCCTCCCTACATTTGGATTAATCTTATTGGTCCATAGGAACCTTAATTGGACCATAATCCAAATTTTTTTGAAAATTTGGACCCTTAGGCTAAGGTCCTTTTTACCGATTTTCAATTAATTCCAATTGCACATTGGAAGTTCTTTTTGAATTTCTTTTTCAGGGGAAACCATTTTAGACACTAGAAGGATTTTTATATCCAAAAATATCTCAATTTTGAATTACCTCACTCTAGACATTTTCTCTCTCCAAACCAAAATAGATAGAAACAAGATCTATTATTATTCTGAAAAGGGGATTGATTACAGGAGGAAAAACTGGACATCTTGAGGGGCTCGGGAGGAATCTTACATCCTAACCCACTTAAAAAACATGAGATGTCCTCATCTCACATGTGGAGTATGATCTCTTTCATCTTCTTCTTCTTCTTCTTCAATGACTTCCAGCGTTACTGCCTTGGAAGTGGACGGCTGATTTGGGAACATCTCTCTTTGATTCCCCTATTCTGAGGTGGAGGTCTTGCATTACTTTGGATTGAAACTCTCAGTTGGTTAGAGGGTCTACCTCTGGGATTTCCTTGATTTTGACAAAAAGACACCTGATTACTCTAGAAGGAAGGAGCTGGATTCTGGATTCTTGATCCCTAATTTTTCTGCCCCGAAAACCTTGATCTAGAAGGAGTTGGGCAATCCATATTGTGATGTCCAAATCCTTGACAGTTATAGCATTTCACTCCCTTGTTCAAGGGTGGAACTTCTGAAGTTTAATTCCAAGGGATTGAGTTTTGGGAAAAGGATATTTCTAGAACTTCCCATATCCTGGGCTTGGACCCTGATATCTTTTATGCGGTGAAAGGTTGGAATCACCTTCTGGAATTAAAAACCTTTTGAAAGGTGATGGTGCTGGCTTCGGCGGGACTTTGACATCAAAGGCCTTGGCAAAATCCTTCGCCATCCACACTGCTTCAGCCATGGAAACTCAATTGATTGATTTTTGCCAAAAACTTGGCTTAATTTCATCAAAAATTGACCTCTTTTTCTCTGTTTTGTGAGGGCTTCAAAACCAGTGATTTTCAATCACTCAAATGCATCAAATTTGCTCCAAAATCAGTTTTAGGGCTTGTACATGAGTTGCCAATACATTCATCCTTGTCACATACATGTTTCTTTGCCAGATTTGCATCTATTTCACCATACATCACTGCTTCCAAGCTCCAATGGAAAGCTTCCAAAAAACCAAAATTTTCCTTTGCTTTGGGCAAACCTAATTTGCTTTGTTTCTGCTTGAAGAACTTGCAATCGACTCAAGGGTGTTTAGTAGACCTTACCCAGTAGGCCAAGCTCTCAGATTTGATAGAAATCGGTGTGCTCCAAGCTTCACAGCTTTAATGACAAGCTTCACAGCTTTTCTTCACAGCTTCTTCTCCCTCTTCTCTCACTCACTCATAAACCCTAATAGAGAGCACCAGGCTCTGATACCATGTTGAAAATAGGTAGAGGGAGAGGAGACACACACACACAGGAGCAAACCTTAATGTATATTGGAAACCCTAACCATAGAGGGAAGCCATCTCCCTTCTCACACAATGCATAAAGCCATAATCCATAATACACAAGACACACTATGAGTTGTGTCCACACACATCTAACCCTAGCTAATGTCCACACACTATGACCAGCTGGATGCGGTCATTTATGTCTCACACATGTTCCTACCTAACATGCCAACACATAGCACAGTTGGCACACACTAACATTGACTTGAATCTCAACAACTACAAGAAAAGTTTAAGTACTATATACAACGTTTTCTTGGACCTTCAAAAACTTTCTAATCCTCTTAGGATTCTCACATGACGTGGGATAAAGATTTTATGTACAGGAAGTAGCATTCTCACTTCAGTGATTTTGCTACATAGAATTCAATGTTTGATAAATCATCTACATCCTCGATATAGTAGTGGTCTACAAGACTAGCAATCTCTAGTTCGTGGCATATTATTATATTATGATTTAACACTTCTATGTCTCCTACTGGAATTTCAACTACACAAGATCTTTTATCTTCATCCCACATTTGAGCCACTGGGACCAAGGTCGTGTTGCAAACAATTCTTCTACGAGATCCCTTATTCTCATAGTGATCTGATAAAGGTCTTGGATGGATTGTGAATTACTATTATCAATAGGGGAGCCGTCTTCATTCATCAACATTCTTCTGAGATAAAAAAATTTATTAGACTCATTATTTTGGATATTTTTATTGGATAACTAGAATTATCAAAAACATTTCTTTATTTATATATCATTTTAACATGGCAACACGGCTTGAAAGATCAAGCTCTCATGCATCTATGCATAGCCTGCCGGTATAAGGTTGGGGATATATGTGGATATATGTATGTCCTTACTGCTAAGGGTGCTATAATTTTACTTCTATGTATAAAACATTTAAGAAGTGAATACATACAGCACATAAGCCTAAAGTCCGATGGTATTTGATGATCAATAAGTATAATATTATGGGCAACCCCTAACTTCAATAAGATCATTGCTATAGGGAGATATTCTTTCTCAACTTTTGGCACTGACTGCAACAACAGGCTTGGATCCTCTCTGACCATGAAACCACATATGATGTCGTCGCTCGATAGGATCAGGAAAATAGAGATTCTCAAAATGTTTTGCGAGTTGGTTTCTACTTGAACGAGTCCTAGCGAAATGAGATGCTCAAATGAGAATGCCATTATATCCTAGCTCTGGGTCAGATCAGGAATACCGGACAGATACGGAGCGTCCATCTATAAAACCAAATTTACTAACTATAAGTTTCCTCCATCATGGAACCTAATATAAATGAAGTTCATCATGTGAATACGTCTTTCTGAAATTTACTTCACAAAATTTTGATAAAAACAATTTCTTGTTTGTTAGCTTTAAACAAAGCTCTGATACCAACTGTGAGACCCCTACCCTCTATAATCTATCAAAATGCTAGTAGCAAAATAGCAACTACAGAAGGTAGAGTATCCCACTCGAGGCCTCGCCTACTTCTATCCAAGCAAGAGACTCTCCTGAACCCAAAAAATTTTCTTATAGGGAAAACATGGGCGATTCCTCCAAGGAAAAATCTAACACAACTATCTAACGTGGTCATTTAGTCTACTGGTTCTCTTTTCCAGACGGTGTCATATGGTTGAGTGACTTAGTCTCTAAGAGGAGCAAGTCTTACACTTGGTTCAAAGAGATCAATGCTTTTCTCCCCCCCTCGAGTGAGGCATAGCCATTGATCCGATCCCCTACAACAAGACTTGTCCGGGTTCTCTATCTACCATATGTATCTTGAACTAAACTTCTACCCTTGATTTATTTCTAAATTTTTATTCTCATGAGATCTTTTACTTCAATTTTCAGACTTTCCCAAAGGAATAGTCACAAATTTCCTCTTTCGCTTAATCAATCTACTATTTTTGAGTGGGGTTGAATTCATACTTATTCTAGAATGAACTCATCTTTATTTTGCATCCTTAATTGGGTAAATGTTTTACCATTTAACCCTTACTTGTGCAATTATGGCCTTTGGGTACGGTCTGGGGTCTTGACATGATAACTACAAAGTCCCTATATTCTTCCTACTCTTAACAACTTATTTTTATAGGTTCCAAAAGGGATATTTTCAAGTTAGGCTATTTCTACTATGAATTTGAGAATTTTGAGGTCAAATTTGGAATCAGCACCATCACAATACCCTAGTCTCCCATTTTTTCAGGACTCAAACGCCTACTCGGAACTACTTTAACCATGATTGAAATTTATAATCTGATGATCCACTGTCCAAGATAAAAGATTGTCTATTCAAGACATGGGAAGTACACTTATGGTCACGGGACAGGGCCGGACATTTTTACAAAAATCCATCCCGACAGGTGAATTATGCAGAGAGGTACTTAAAGAGGTTTGTATTGACCGCCGCCCAACAAGGTGGTCATCCCATAGAAACATTCGTTTCTTCTACTAAAACCCATTTTGTATGAACATGATATTATACCAAACTCTATCTATCTATTAAATTACTAAATTTAAATCTCATGAATTTTCTTTATCTAATTTCCAAAGAAAACCTTATGAATAAATAATAAAAAATAAAAAAATCTTCTTTATTTTCTAATAAGTATAAGAAAATCCTCTTTCTAGAAAAATGTAGAGAACAATCTTTTTCTAAAGAGAATGATGAATATATCTTTTTAATACCCATCCAATAATATAGAGGGAGTTCCATAAATGAATATTTTTACATACTCCATGTGTGATAAATTCTTATCCCCATGAAAATGAAAACAAAGGAAATATCTCTAACCTTTCTCTATTTATTTCATTTAAACTTTTGAGGCATAAACATGCTATGAATGTAAGCATGAAAATGGAACCGAACATCTTCCTTTAGCATCTATATGATTCATGCATAAGCATGCCATGAATATGAACATGAAAATGTAACCAAACATCCTCTTTTGACATCTATGACATTCATGCATAAGCATGCCATGAATGTGAACAAAATGTTACTAAAATTCCTCTTTTGATATCTTTGACATTCATGTTTACACAAAACATGAATATGAATGTGAAAATGTGACTAAACATCCTCTTTTAGCATCTATATGATTCATGTATACACATACATGAATATGAATATGGAATTATGGACAAAACTTCTTCTTTTAGCATCTGCCATGATTCATACTTAAACGTGAAGATATATAGATCAACCTACATATATGGTGATGATCACAATACCCTTATCACTCACATACAAAGAGTGATCTGCATCTGCCATATGAAAACCAATAGTGACAAGATACTCAGCAATCTTGTCATGCCATGCTCGTGGAGCTTGCTTGAGCCCATACAACTCCTTATGAAGCTTACATACATACTTTGGATGACTTGTATCCTCAAAACCTGGTGGCTAATCCATATACACCTCTTCTTGTAACAAGTCACCATGTAAGAATGCATTTTTTACATCCATTTGATGTAAAAACCAATCTTTAGCCTGTAGCCACCGCAATCATAACTCTCACAATTGCCATCATTGCAACTGGGAAAAATGTCTTCTCATAATCAATCCCATGTGTCTATGCATATCCTTTGGCTACCAATCTAGCCTTGTACCTGCTCATGCTACCATCACTATTATGTTTCACCTTATACATCCACTTATTATAGCCAATAGCTTTCATGCCTTCAGGCAATGGCACCAAATCCCAAGTCTCATTTCCATACAATGCATCCATCTCCTCATCCATAGCTTTCTCCCAACACAAATCTCCAATAGCCTCATCAAAACATGTGGGTTCTACAACCTACACAACTTTTGCCATATAAGCATAGTGATGTGCCACAGAACCATCAAAAGTCAACCTTTGCACAAGTTTTTTGACTCTTCCAGATCTTTGTAGCTTTGCATTCATGGCTTCCATAGCCTTCTTCACACTAGGTGTCCTCATTGTTGGTATCCCAAGCTCCTCGTCAAGGCTCATCTCTGCCACTAGAATCTCCATCAACAAAGAGAATGCCTTGTAGAAATATCAGGTATACCAAGGGGCTCAACCACTTTCTCTTTGCATTTATGTGATGTACCAACTATATTTTTAGGATTGGTATTATGACGCAGCCTTCCACTCCATGGTCTATCAACAGAACCACTGGATGAGGACTCTCCTAGTCCACTCAATGTCTATGATTGCTGACTTGCATTCTGTGCAACTACATTTCCACTTACATCAGCCCCAACAGCATCTTTTTCATCTCAACAGCACACCAGCTACTCATCTCATCAAATACAACATCCCCTCTTACCCTCAATTCATGTGTAGCAGGATTATAACATCTATATCCCTTTTACTCAAGGGAATACCCAACAGCATCTTTTTCATCTCAACAGCACACCAGCTACTCATCTCATCAAATACAACATCCCCTCTTACCCTCAATTCATGTGTAGCAGGATTATAACATCTATATCCCTTTTACTCAAGGGAATACCCAATAATAAACACACATTTTTTTTCTTTTGGACCTAGCTTAGTATGCAACTCATCTGGCACATGCACATATGCAATACATCCAAAAACTTTCAAGTGAGACAAATCAAGTTTCCTGCCCGTAAACTTTTCCTCTGGCGTTACATCCTATACGATTGCAGTAGGAGTCCTATTCATGATATAAACTACTATAGACATAGCCTCTGCCCAAGAGCTATGTGGCATATTCTTCTCTGCCAATGCTGGTGCTATCTCTGCAATGTGCTTGTTTTTTCACTCAGAAACTCCATTTTTTTACAGAGTGTATCTACATGTAAATTGTCTCTGAGTCCAGTCTTTCACAAGAATTTAGAGAACACATTGAAGAAGTATTCTCCCCCTCCATCTGACCTTAGGCACTTCACATGCTTTCTTATCTATTTTTTAGCCATCACTCTAAAATTCTAAAAATGAGTGAACACTTCACTCTTCTCCTTAATGAAATACACCTACACTTCCTCGTGTGGTTCATCAATGAAGGTTACATAGTACCTGCTGTGCTGCAGCCACCCATAGACATAGTCTTTGGCAGGACCCCATACATCTAAATGCACAACATCTAGTACATTCCTGCTCACAACACCATATTGGGAAATATGGGAATTTCCCACAAGTTTGGGACACGTGGTCAAAAGTTTGGATTAACCATAACTTGAACACCACTAATCCAAAATGAGCGCTTTATAGCTCTTTAGATTCCATTTTTCAAGCGCTTTCCAATGATAGGTCATATGATAGGGTTTTGAGAAACTTACAAAACATGTTATCCATGTCCCCTTTTTTAAGTATTCAAAAATGGGAATTGGAAAATTCCCAAATTCACTAATATGGTGTTTCACATTTCTGTCATGTGGAAATACATGTTTTGTTTACTTTTCAAATTGACATGCTTCACAAACTTTCTTCATACCTTCAACTTTAAACTTAGGCAACCCTATCACCATTTCTTTAGTCTGCATAGACTTCATCCTTTGCACATTTACATGACCAATTCTCTTATGCCAAATGCCTGTATCTACAACAACTCCTGAACACTACAGCACTCACTTCAGGCATATTTACATTCAATGTAAATATTCTACCCACTCTGTTACCTTTTGCAACCAACCTACACTTATCTTTAAAGTCTTCTACATATAACAGCCACAACAGGGTTAAATCGGACTTGCAAACCTTACTCAATCATCTAGCCAATAGAAACTAGATTCTTTATAATGTTCGAAACATGAAGTACATCTGTAAGGTACTTCACCTTACCATCCTGCATGGACAATGGCACATCCCCAACATGGGTAATCCGATGAGCAGTGTCATCCCCTGTTGTTGCAAACAAATCTTGGTCCTTCAAGACTCTTCATTTCCTTGAACCTCTTACCATGACTTGTCATGTGGTTCGAAGCACCTAAATCAACATTCCATACATCATCCTTACATGTTGCTACATCATTTCCAGACACAGCATTAACCACATGTTGCATAACAAACAACCTCTCATTATCCTCATTATTTTTGCTAGAGGATGCATAATTGTTTTGCTGCACTTTTCCATTTCGCATGTCACTTTGATTCTTATATAGCAATCTACTGGCACATGTCCAGGCTTATCATAGTAAAAACATCCTCGTGTATGATTATGCTGCCTTTGCCAATTATCAACGACCTCATTGGCTCCCCCTGCCTCTAAACTGGCCTCTTCCACCTATGTGTTGTTGTTGTGAATCTTGGGAATGTTGCTGCTGTTGGCTGACCATAATTCCTGATTGCCTGTTTGGCCACCACCTTGGCCATGTCCACGACCTTTATCTTGTCCTCATGTGTAGAAGGCCTGCTGCTCTGAACTGTTTTTGTTTTGTGAAGACTATTGATCTTCACCCAAATTCTTCTCTTAATGATCAGCATTGACACCAAATCTGTGACGTTGGGAATGTTCTCTTGAGTTTTAATAGATGTCTTGAACGCCTTGTATTGTGGCCTAAGACCACATAGACACACTTCCACCTTATCATCTCATCAACAAAAACACTAGTTGATGCAAGGGATTCCACAATGCCTTTGATCTTCAAAGCATAATCATTCACAGACATGTTTTTCTTCTCCACAGTATGAAGCTCATTCTTCAACTGAATCTTTCGTGCCTTGGTGTTGGTTTCATACAGCTTCACCAAGATGTCCCATGCCTCCTTAGGTGACTTGGCATCCTGTATATGCCCAATCATGGTGTCTTGTATACTACTAGAAAGCCAATACATGACTTTCTTGGCTCCTTGATTCCAATCCTTGAATTCTTTGACATCTGTAGTAGTTGGATTAATCTTCGGTAGATTTACCTTTGTAGCTTTGCTCCCACGAAGAAAGCTTTGTAGCCCAAAACTGTATAGTTACCTTGTAGCTTTGCTCGCAAAGAAAGTTCCTCAATAATCGAAGTTCGTTTGCCAGTGCCTCCCGAAGAGCTCCTGACAAGGGTGTAGTAGCCAACATAAAGGGGAAAGAGTAGATGAAGCACTTACCCTCGTGCCGCTTCCTTTACTTCTCTCGCTTGCCGCTCAATCCTAATATGAACCAGGCTCTGATACCATGAAAAGATGTAGAGGGAAGAGAGCTTTAGCTCTTGCAAGCACACACACACTTACACAAACCCTAGGAGAGAACACACAAGGTGAGTATATACAAGCGGTCCATAATGTGAACACGCTAAGAGGAGTGGGTAGATGTGGACTAGTCGGTGTAGTCCATCTATAGAATCTCTAGCAAAGATATGTTGGTGCCAGCTTCAAAAAACCCGCTAGTGATGTAAATGTCAAATGGTCATGCAGGTGCCTCGTGAGTGTCAGCTCATGTTGAGCTTGAGATCTCAACAGATTGTGTAAAACCCTCAACCTTAAATATATCCATGACCATTTTCATTCACTAGCCTAGATCTTTGACAAAATTGATTTTCGGTTTAATCATTTATAATGTTCCTTAACTTATAAAAATCACCATTCAAAATAACCTTTGAGAATACAACCATTGAATTTGTATAGAATACAACTTAACATTGTAATTTCAACACATGGCCACCCATGAGAAACTTGTTCCTTTGATATAAGAAGAGTATAGAACCCAATGAATGCAAGCAACAGGAGTAAGGTTGAATGAGAAACATACATATCACATAGATGAAGAGGTAGAAGAGAAAGATATAATTTCACTTATTCACTAAATTAAAAAATCAAAGAATTTAATAGCAACAATAACCCATCTTCATCTTATGAAAGAAATATAGGAGGACAATCATGGAGAAACCAACTCATCTTCATCCTATAAAAGAAATGGGCAATTGTTTAGAAACCAACCCAATGAATGATCGAGAGGAAAATGCAACCAAAGAGAAAGCTATAATTAAAGAGGCTGATCACATCCAAGAGGTAATCTTGAATGTCATTATTTTATATAATGGGTCATTATACCACATATTTAAAGAATGGAAATCGGTTATATTATATGAGCAATGATCAAAATCAAAGCATGAATGAAACTTATGCATTGGTGAGTCTTGATAATGTGTTGATAATAGTGATGCTTGTAAAGTGGACTGCCTTGTGATTTTAAAAATGATCAAGACCTATGGTCCATTGAAAGTAGTACTTCTATCCACATGAAATCAAAAAGTTATACATTGGTGACTCTTGAAAGTCTTGATAATGTGTTGGATACTAGTGATGCTTGGATAGCCTTGTGATTGTAAAAATGATAAGACTTCATGGTGGTACTTCTAGCCACATGAAATTGCATGGTGGGAGTGGTTTATACAAATAGAGAATGTGGATAGAGCAAATGTCATAGTGTTTACAATTGACAATATGACAAATGTCATGAAAGATTAAGATCAACTTGCATGATGGTAAGAAGAGTAGAGTAGATAATGGTCTTTATGTGCCTAATCTATCTAATATTTTTTTATCAATAGAGCAAATGGTATTGAAAGGATACAAGATTAAATTTTAAAATGGATAATTTTTATTAAAAACAAAAGAAAAGGATATCACGTAATTGGCAAGGAATAGGGAGTAAGCTTTGTAGATGGTTCTAAACTTTTACTAAAAGACGTCCACTTCAAAATCACATAATTAGCAAGGAATAGGATGTAAGATTTTTAAGCCGGTTCTAGACTTCTACTAATTGAAACAAAGATTCCCACTTCAAAATTATGGCATAGAAGGTATATTCATGCAAATTTAATTCAATGATTCTATTAAGCAGAGATATGGTTCATAGTTTGCCTCATCTAATTTATTGTCACAAAGTTTGTAAAGCATGTCATATGAGAAAGAATCAAGCGAAACGTTCAAATCATGCAACAACAAGAGCTATAGGTAAATTAAATCTCATTCATATAGAGGTATGTGGATTGAATCAAACCCCAAGTCTTCAAGGATACAGATATGCCCTCACATTCATTAATGACCACATGTTAATATAATGTATTTAGAACTTTTCAAAAGTTTAAAGCAATGGTTGAGAATCAAACAAATAAGACAATTATATTCTTGAGAAGTGACAATGGTGGTGAGTATATTTTGCATTAATTTATTGCTTTAATAATGTAATAATATTAGAAGTCCAATTTTATGTCTTTACACTCCCCATAGAATGACGTAATGGAGAGGATAAATAGAGCATACTAATCATGCTAAGAGTGTGTTGTAAAAGAACATTAGGAAAAAATTTCACTCGAAAATGCCCCTCTAACTAATAACTAAAAAAAGAACGGGCTAGCCAATGAGAGTGTTGGGATTCTAGATCCATGTAACATATATTTCTTTAGCAGATTTGACCCCAAATCTCTCAAGATCAAGCAAGTGGAATGTAATATTGGAGTCCCACATTAAAAAATAGAGAGATGCCAAATATACCTTATAGTTCACAAAAAGTCGCATGGAATTTTGAATTTTGAATTTCATTTCATATCCATTTTTTAATGCTTAGCTTTTCATTTTCCTCCCTTTTTCATTCTCCCATTTTCCATTTCCCCCCCTTTTGGAATTAAATTTCACTTGTTTCTTTGCTTCTTTCTCCATCAAAATTTACAAGTAGCTTCATCTCTACCATATCTATCTTTTGATAAAGTTTCATTCCATTGTTTATATTTCATCCATGTGGTTACTATTTCTATTAGACTTTCTAAGGAAACTTTTTAGATAAAGTTTTCTCTCGACTACTATCTTGATCTTCTTGTAGATAAACTTTTTAGATAAAGTTTTCTCTCTACTACTATCTTGATCTTCTTGTAGATCTTCATCTCATTTAGATAAAAATCTAATGAGTTCTTGTTGATTTTCCATGGCATCCATGAGTTTTTTAATGCTTACAAATTCTTAGTTCGTAATGATCTATATTCAAAAAATTTATGCTATATATGTGGGTTCTAATACATTGTTGTTGATTATGTTATAGGTTGCATTGAATCAGAGCATTTTATTGGTTTAGGGTTGGTAATGAGTAATAAAATTTTATATTTTTTGTTATATTAAAATTTTACTGTTTGTAGATGCCTTTATTATTTTACTGTTTGTAGATGCCTTTATTATTTTACTGTTTGTAGATGCCTTTATTATTTTATTGTTTGTAGATGCCTTTATTATTATGTTAGTTTGTAGATGCCTTTATTATTATCTTAGTTTTGAAATAATTGTTACGTTGTTGTGTTGGTTATGGTGTAGGTTGTTTTGAATCAGAGCATTTCATTAGCTCAAGGTTGGTACATGTAATAAAGCTTTCCATTTTGTTTTTTTGTTGGAATGTTACCATTTGTAGATGCCTTTAAAAAAAAAAAGAGACTTCTATCAAGTATGAAAAAGTTTACAAGAAGGGAGATTTCAGATCAAGCAAGGGGAATCTCAACCAATTTGGTACCTTGTGCTACCAACAAGGTCCCATATGACATAGTGAAAAAGATGCCATGATCACATTCTCTCATAAACTGGCCATGTTTTCTCTTTGCAGTATTAGTATAAGTATAAAGATATTTTAAACTATGAATATAAATATAAATAAAACTAAAACTATAAATATACATAATAAATATAAGTGTAAAGATAAGTTTAATTATAAGTATAAGGTAAGTTTAGTGTAAGTATAAATATTGATAACTAGGGCTCATTCTCATATTGATAAATATAAGGTAAGTTTAGTGTAAGTATAAATATTAATAACTAGGTCTCATTCTTGTATTGATAAATATCAATAACTACGGCTCATTGTCATATTGTATTCTCTTACTCTCTACTCTCCTTAGCTTTTCTATCACTCCCTTTCAATGGCTATTCATTCTCATATTATATTCTCTTACTTTCTACTCTCCTGAGCTTTCCTAGCCCTCCCTTTCACAATGGCTGCTTAGGATGCTTTTGTCAACAAGTGTATCTCTAGCACTCGATATGCTCACCTTGGGGACAAAATCTATCCAAGGTTTGCAAGAGCATCAAGCTAGAGAGCTTGTTTTACCTCTCTAGAGCCTACCAGCATAGTGCATGCTATGTTTTGCATGGGATGTGATGATATCGCATTCTCCATCCCTAAATCTACCTCTCATTGGATGCCTTTGGACTTTGTCTTCTGCATGAAGAGTGGAGGTAGTCATAATAAGTAGGTGGTCAAGAGAGCATTAACACGTCTCCTCACATCTTCTCACAACCTCCACCCCTACTACCTCCTACAAAGAGCCTATCTCAATTGATCTAATTGAATGGGATATTGCTTTTGCTATTTACATTATGTGCTTTGATTTTGATTTTAAGGAGGAGCCTAGAGATGATGAGCACTGTCCACACAGAGAGTGAGAAAGTAGAGAGACGGCCCTTGACCTTCACAAGGAGGCAACGTATTGAGCTTTCACCTCGATGAGATGACCATCCAATAGTAAGCATGCCCCCCCTTAGTCACATGACCCATGTCAATGAAGCCATCACCATAGATGGTGTGGAGTATCTTCATATGTAAGATTGGCTTAAGTTCTTGGAGACATGAGGGAGGAGGAACTCTATTGCAAGTTCATCTAAGATGGTGGCGATGATTTCTTTGACTTTGATTTTGAAGATGTTACACCTTAGATCAGCAAAATCGGTCGGCACCAACATGGATGATGTATCTGTAATCATCCAAGTTCAAAAGGCCATTGTTATTGATGTTGCCCCAAGTATAAGATCTCAAATACGAAGTTCAAAAGGTTGCAAGAAGAGCTCTCTAGACCGTGTCAGAAAACCTTACAGATGATCCAAAGATAATTATTGTTGTGGCCAACCTAGGTGCACCGATCGACAAAGAAAATGATAAAAGTGGAGAGGTTTGTTTTTTAATGTCTTCTATGAAAATTTATGAATGGGATCCCTAGTCCCCTATCAAGGCCCCACATGGAGTGGGGGGCATCATCTAGGCCCTAGAGAGACCATCATCCAAAGGTTGGCAAAGATGTCCCTGCTTTGTTTTATATACGGGGGGTCCCGAGACCCTGTATGTAGAAGCCCCCCACGTGGAGTGGAGTGAGGGGGGCCCATAACCAAGGCCCTAAAGGGTTTTCGCAGGCTTGCAAGGATGGCTCAACTTTTCTTCAGGCCATCAGTAGTCAAGGAGAGGATGACGCTACTTTTTGGTTGCTGAGGATGGCCCTAATTTTCTTTAGTTGATGGCCCTATAGGGCCGAGATGATGCCTCCCACTCCACATGGGGGGGCTCTACTAGGGGTTAGGAACCCTCCACATTAATTTTATCGCATTTTTTTTCCACTCGGCATGCATGTACATGAGAGTCTAATTTTTTACCTTTGCAGGACACCATGTATGTTGATGGGTTTGCATTGAGGCCTAGCAGATCAAAATAATTCAGGACTCTTGCATTGAAGGAGTACATAGGCAATATATTTAATGGCATCATTGAAGGAGTACATAGGCAATACATTTAATGGCATCATTGAAGGAGTACATAGGCAATATATTTAATGGCATCATTGTCTTCCACAAGGCATGTTCTCCTAGAGGCTCTGACTCCTTCCTAAAGATCATGGGACTCATAAAGGGAGCTGCCTTCAAAACCATCCCTATCACATCAAGCTTGGAGAAGGTCGTGCTTGTGTGACTCTCTAAGTTGGTTTACCTCTTTTCCTCCAATCAAGGTGGGAGGATTCATTCATTGGTGGCCCTTAGCCTTGTTATTTTCTTGGATTGATGATCCATACATGATCCAAATCAAGCTTGAAGGAAAATCTGTTATTATTCTAGCCATTATCCAACTCAACTAAGCCAAGTAGCAAGAGGTTCATGTTTCCTATCTTAGTGTTTGTTTTTGGGTCTTGATGCACCCATGTATTTTTTGTGGAACTTAATGTAATTTATTTTGTAATCGAAGTCATTTTTTAGTATGGTAAATTCAAATGTCACTTCTTTCGCCCACATGTATATTCAACAAATTAAAATTATATTTAATAAGATTTAAAATTAAATTTAAGTACAAGATTAAAAAATAAATCAAGTACAAGACTTGAAATTAAAATAATATACAATTTTTTAAATCAAGTATAAAAAAACAAAAGTCAAAAAAATATACTTTTTCTTATATCTAAAGCTTTATGATTTGGCTATGCATATGCATGGGCAAGTACAAACAAAATGTCTGAGTATAATCATCAAAATTCCAAAGAAACTATGGCCTTTCATCAAAAGCATTCAAGTTCCATCTATGGATGTAGTGGAATAACCATCATGTCCTCGGTGATGCTACCCTCTTTGCATAATTGGTGGTGTACACAGTGTCACCAATACTTGTAAAGCTTCCAAGACTTAGGATGACCATCGAGTAGAAGTGTCACCACCATTCTTTGGCGCTAAAATCTTCCTACGTAAATAGTCCATAATATCTTATTAGATGAGACAACAAAGTGCAGCCTTCGAGATGAGCAAATCCTCATCTTTTGGTACTTTTTGATTTTGTGAGAGCGATGATGTTGGGAATTTTTATGCATCAAAGGTGGTTGTGGTCTGGTCTCTAGGGGGTCAACTCAAAAATTTATCAAAAACTATATATTGCTCCAAATATTTTGAAACTTGATTCTATGGCTGGACCATGCACCACAACTTTTTTGGTGCCCATCTGAGCCCTATAGGCCCCCCAACCAAAGGCTAGAGAATTTGGGCCTGATTTTTCAAAAAGCAAGCCCCAACTCACAAGCCTTCGGCTTGGGGGCTGCAAGGCATAGATGGGCCCCAAAACATTTGTGATTCATGTTTTACTTATGGAACCCCTTGCATCAACTTTAGTACCAGTCTTAGAAAGTTAAAAAAACTTAAGGTTTTGTCTTAACTTTGTGCTCATCATCGAAAAGCAAACGAATCATGCTTGTGCTGTGCATTTCATAATCTCAAATATAAAAACTCAAGCTTGCATCGTGTTATATGTTCAATTAAAAATTTAAATATTGTGCTTGGATCATGTTTCATTCTCAATTCAAAATTAAAAGATCGAGCTTGCGTCATGTTTTCATGTTCAATGAGAAATATAAAAGACTACCTAGAACAGTGCTCAATTAAAAACTAAAGCGTACTATTTTCTCATAACATCGCTTCAAAGTAAAGATAGCATGATGTCAGAAACACTACAAGTGATTTGACATTGATAATTTTAAATCTAGCACAAGTTATTCAAAGTAAACAAATGCAACATATAGCACCTTAATCCCCTGGTCCTCCAATCGGGGTGGTTGGATCTCCTTAAACCTAGTTAGGGTCATGGATTATCCTATTTAGGTTGGTTCCCCATGTTCACACTCACTTATGCCTTGGCCTCCACATCAGACCACATCCATGGACCCTTTATATATTTGCCCATTTCCCTTTACAAGTCCTTTTTCCATGATCCCATTTGAATAATTATGATTTAGCCTTATCGCTTTCTTTACAAACTATCCCTACCGCATAGGTTTTGTCTTCGAAACATTGTAACATTTAGGCCTTCCATACGGGTTGGATTTCCACATATAAGTGATCACACCATATCCATGAATCATATGAGTGAGTGACATGCATGTGAGAGTATCTTCATGTGATTCATGGCTGTAAATTACCTCCAGTGGTTGAAAACTACATCTTAGTTATAGACCATAGAAGATACTCAATGATTCATGATGCCATATAATAAACCAAGTCACTGTCGTGTGATTAGATGGGAAAATCACGACAACCAGTGCATAAATAACACCAAGATCATAATGACCTTGTGATCTCTTGGATTAAATGTAAAATTGCATGGACCAACTCCAAAACTAAAAAACATGATGCCTCTTGGGTTGAAAAGATGGTGTAGCCATACACGCAGCCTTAATCATCATACAAGCTCCCAATCAAATGGAAGTTCCAAGAACCAATAACCCATATACATGCATACATAACCACATGTATTGAAGGAATCTCCATACAAAGATCCACCAAGCTGATGGTCCAATGTTCACCTAAATCAAAGGGAACTACATAAAGGTCACCATCCAATGTCGATGTCTCATGATCATGAGAATCACAATAGCATCTGTAAAATGATAAATAAAGTGGCCACCAAAAGTACTAGGATCAAAAGGAAAGCTCAGATGCCCATCCTTGGTCAGCCAAAAGTAACCATAAGTGCAAGCAAGATTTGCCTCTTGATCAAGAGGCATGCATCCCAAATGACATGTGACAGATCCAAAAGTAAATTTCTTGACTACATAGACCATAGGGTCATGATGTTGTGTTATCTACTTCAACTCCCATAATGTGCTCATAAAGGCCCCTATAATCATAATCCATGCATTAACCAAATGTGAAGTTGAACAAATATCCCCTTTTGCTCTTTGTAAAGCCACCAAGATCCAAAATTGAGTGAGTAAAGCCATTAACATCCAAAATTAAGTGCATAATAGCCTTTCCATCCATGCTTAAATCAAGAGATAAACCAAGAGATAGCATAAACAATTCATAGACAAGGATTCTTCCTATCTTGATTCGACTTGTAGTGTTCTCATAAGAGTGGCTTCCAATAAAAGATATGGGCTGAAGTGAACTCCTTGTAGATTTCCCAATAAAAGATAAAGTTGGCTTGTGAAAAAGTCCCACCAACACCAAGATCTAATCAAGGACAATGTCATCATCACTCTCCATAATGCATTGGATCACTTGCATGAAACCTTTGTCTAGTTTTTGCACAAATTTATATATGTCTTCCTTCTCCTTAATGTCAGACACAAAGAAATAAAGATACCAATACTCCTTGGCATACCTAGAAAAAGACTTCTTATGTAAAAGTGTCATGCATAGATTCTTTGAAGCTCATTTACTCTCACGGATAGTCAAAAATCTTTACACAACTTTATTGGCTAAACTCACACATGCTTGTGCATTGCTTGCAACCACCAAGATCTAGCTTTACCCATGAAATGTGAAGTCACTTTTTCACCTTACTTGTATCTCCACAAGGGAACACATAGAGGTAGCCCTCTCAATTGTAAAGCCATTCCTTAAGTTGTACATAGAGGTAGCCCTCTCAATTGTAAATCCATTCCATAAGTGACTCCTTCACCATTGAATGAAATCAAAGCTTGTAATAATGATTCACCATGATTGAACCATAGATTCCTACTTGACTAGACACCGTGTACTCAATGAACCATAGATTTCCTACTTGACTAGACACCGTGTACTCAATGAATTCAACTGTCTTCTAGTCTTCGGCAATTTGGACATATAACTAGTCATATCTTCCTCTTTTATTTCCCATGTCACTTATTGTAATAACCTCTTACCTTTGCACCAAAGTACCATGCTATCTGGATTGTTTTATGTCCATAAAGTGCCAAATGATGTCAACTTGTGTAGGCTCAACTTGAGTGTTTTGATTCTTGACAAAAGAATTGTTGCCTTTTGCTTTCATTACATATAAAAGACCTTGCCTCTTCCTTGGATTACATTAAAAATCTCACTGTCCTCTTTTGTTGTCATCCTTGTCAAATGTGTCCACAAGATCTCACTGTCCTCTTTTGCTTTCATTACATATAAAAGACCTTGCCTCTTCCTTGGATTACATTAAAAATCTCACTGTCCTCTTTTGTTGTCATCCTTGTCACTTCCATTGTTACTCTCATAGGTGTTGAGTTAAGATTCATCTTGACTTTCATTAACCCAATCCTCAATGGCACATAAGTTACCTTGTAAGAAGAATCATAGCTGCCATACTCATCATAGGCATAGTCATCAAAATCCACATCTTTTTCATTGAGAATCATAAGCATAGTAATCAAAATTGGGAGTGGCCACGAAGCGAGCCCATTGCAGCGAGCCAACGTATAAATTTTTCTTGAATCAATAGAAACACCATAAAATTAAGTTTATTGACCTCTGTGACACATACAAATTATTCTCAAATCAATAAGAACAACGAATAGCTTCATATCATTTGTCCACTAAAAGTGAGCAATTTGTTAATTTACTTGAGAACAACTTAAAATTAAGTTTATTGACCTCTCTGTCACACATATAAATAAGAAATAAGAACAATGAGCAGCTTCATATCATTTGTCCACTGAAAGCGAGCAATTTGCTAATTTATTTGAAAACAACATAAAATTAAGTTTATTGACCTCTCTGTCACACATGTCATATAATAAAAAAGTTAACAACAGAGATAACACACATAGACTGCTTCATACGTAAATAGTATATCCACAATGCTTTATCCACCATAAAAACTACCTTGAAAAAACTTGTGTTAATGTAGATATACACAATCAACATAGACAACATATCCAAAGATGTAATTACGCTAAAATCTATAAATCAGACTACCAATCCATCGCTTTACATATCATGCTGAAAATTGAACTACATAAAAGACTTGCTATATCCACCATAAATACCATGTTGATATCCAAAGACTTGCCATATCCACCATAAATAGAACCAATACATAAAAGACTTGCTATCTTGATATCACTTGTCTTGAAATATACACAACCAACATAGACAACATATTCAAAGTCTTACGATAAAAGTTATAAATCAGGCTGAAATGTGAACCAATACATAAAAGCTATGTCTATCAATCCATATCAGGCAAAATTGAACCAATACATAAAAGATATGTCTACCAATCCATATCAGGTTGAAAATTGAACCAATACATAAGATCCACAAAAAATGCTGCATCCAAGAATAGATATTAGAGCCAAAAAGAAAATAGCTACACTCAGCAATAAATAGTAGTAGATATGGTTGTCATGTCTTTACTATTCTTGAAGCTGCAAAAAAAAAAAGATTAATGGACATTGTAGATATGAATGGCTCCAAGAGCTTAGTGTATATGCGATGGTCCTTTTCAAACATAATAACATTACGTTCCATGATTGCTGCAATAAGCCCAAGATTTCTAGTCCCAACAAACAAGTCAACAATAGTATCTCCTGGCTTTGAAAAGAGAGATACTATGTACTTGCATAGCCTCTGTTCTCTTTTGGCAACCGCCTCTCCATGCCTTTCCCTTTCGTTTCACCACATCCTCTTCAGGAACACTATAAACACACAGACATTGACACACATACGTTTACTTGTATTACAAAATGATGAGAGACATTTAAAATAGATAGACATTTATTTATATTAAGTGAAGAGCCAAAGAGAAGCCCTTACATGTCCTGAATGAGGTCTTGCTCCACATCTAATTCACTCCCAAGATTTTTATCTTCCACCTTGTCTCCATACATCCATAGTAGGACTGCCTTAAAGTGCTTGAGCATACAAACACAGATAGAATAAGACATGCAACCTGTAATCCATACAATGAAAATTTCTTAGGGTTAACTTGAAATTTACAGATGAAGTTAAGATGTAGAAGAAAAGTGTTCAACTACCTTTGTAACAACTTGTCCCATCTTCTTTCCCACTCTGGTGGAATGCATTTGACCACTTGTCAATGAAAGACCACAAATCCTATAGATGTTGCCTCACGCTCTATCTTCAATCCTTCTTCCATTGTATAAAGGCATGTAATGAAGCCACGATCACTAAGGCAAAAGTCTACAAACTAGGAAGTTGCCTCATAGAGCTTGTTGCCAACTGTATTCCAAGGTGGAACTCTTTGTCCCGCGTACAACCCTCAAAAATGAGGTTTAAAACACCATCTCCACACAATAGTGTGTCTTTTCCTCTGTTACAAACCACATTCATGGCTTCCAAAAAAAATTTAAATAAAGGGGATGCAGCCTCTATGTTCTTGCAATCCGTGGTGGTGGCAAGGTCCTCCATGGAGGTTTCAAATGCATATACTATTCCTGTGAATTACGACAACACAAGAAGAAACACAAAAGAAAAAATATTGTATTGGTACAAGAATAATATTTATCACCCAACATAACAAGATTCACTAATGACATATAAGCATGATGTCACCTTTCAATGGTGTTGGTTGGACCATAGATGAAGCTACAGGTACATTGCCTTAACTACTTGACATTTGATGTGTTGCGGCACCGTGTCCTTGTCTCCTATTTGCATGCAATGCTTGATTGACAATTTTCCTACCTAGGTTAACTGGCAAAGGGTGCATTCTAGATGTAGCGACTATAGATGTGGCATGAGAGCTAGCAGGGCCACGTAGAGAAGTGACTGGTATACTCTGGACAATGAGATCATGCTTCAACAAATTTATCTTCAATATAAAGATTGAGTGCAAAATAATTTCATCATGCAAAAATCATAGACAACTTATGCTCACCTCATCAGACCCCTCCACTTGGATCATCCTAGCCAATATAGCTAAGTGCTTTTCATGCAATTGAAGCTCGTCATCCGGCACATCAACCATGTCTAGCCACCAAGGACATTTTGTCTTTTCAATAGTCGAAAGAGACTAACCATGCATATCAACATTCAAAATTAGAAAATATATTTCTTACCTTTAACATACATAGATAGTATCATCATGACCATGATTACAAAAACACTACTTACTTTTCCTAGTTGCGGATCTGCATATATATACTGTGGAGTATCCTCACATGTCCATAATAACACAAGTGGTGATAAGAAAATATATTTCCTACCTTTAACATACATAGATAGTATCATCATGACCATGATTACAAAAACACTACTTACTTTTCCTAGTTGCGGATCTGCATATATATACTGTGGAGTATCCTCGCATGTCCATAATAACACAAGTGGTGGCATGGCTTGGACTAAACTAGTAACCACCTCTTGCAGTAGCCACCTACATCCAAGAATAGAAAGAAAAACACAAGTCAACTAGTTATACAGGAAGGACAACCAAAACTAATGAAGATTCGGGTTCGGTTTTGGAAAAACCGATGGATTAGTCTCTTGTCCAGGTATCCGTGGGCGAGGCCCCGAGTGTAGGACCCTGCCCTGCCCTGCACAAGAAGTGCTACTTCTGCTGCTAGCACCCCAGAATTCATTGCGCAGTGGGGTTAGGGGCCTTACAACATTGGTAGGTGGAGCCTCCTACATGCCCCTTTTGCAATGGCCTCCAGAATGGGCATATGGCAGATGGAAAACATATAGAATCAAGTGCATTAGGTGTACTTGATTCTGGAGGCTCTACATAGGCTATTTGGAGCTTCCTACATGTCCCCTACAATGGACCTCATAATGGCCATGTTGCCAATGGAAAACCTTTAGAATCAAGTGCGCTAGGGGCACTTGATTCTGGAGGCTCTACATTGGCCAGTTAGTGCCTCCTACATGTCCCCTGCAATGGACATCTAGAATGGGCATATGGCCAATGGAAAACCTACAAAATCAAGTGCACTAGGCGCACTTGATTCTGGGGAGGCTCTACATAGGCCAGTTGGAGCCTCCTACATGTCCCTTGCAATGGACCTCCACAATGGCCATATGGACAATGGAAAACCTCCAAAATCAAGTGCGTTGGGCACACTTGATTTTGGACGCTCGACATAGGCATTTCAAGGCCAATGTAGAGCCTTAAAGTCACAGTAAAGCTCTACAATGGGTTTTGGTGCTAATAATGGCCATGAAGAGCCTCTACATTAGCTCAAAATGCCAATGT
>NC_141103.1:35193191-35195691 GCF_041138505.1 Cibotium barometz
CACACACACACATACACCTATATCATATTAAATTATATAAAGAGTATAATGTATATATATCTATCTAGGAGAGAGAGAGAGAGAGAGAGAGAGAGAGAGAGAGAGAGAATATTAAATTATTATAAAAAAAAGCATATTTAATATAATGAAACACACACACACCCACACCCACACACATGCACACACACATATATATATTATAGATATATATGTATTTAAATAATAAACATACAAAGTATATATATATATATGTGTGTGTGTGTGTGTGTGTATTTAAATATTCTCTCTCTCTCTCTCTCTCTCTCTCTCTCTCTCTCTCTCTCTCTCTCTCTCTCTCTCCCCGCTAGATATTCTCTCTCTCCCCCCGCTAGAAATATACACAATATACTCTACATAATCTATCTATCTATCTATATATATATGTATGTATGTATGTATATATTTACATATATTTGCACACACACACACACACACACACATACATACATACGCCTATATCATATTATATTATATAGAGCGTATAATGTATATATATCTATCTAGGAGAGAGAGAGAGAGAGAGAGAGAGAGAGAGAGAGAGAGAGAGAGAGAGAGAGAGAATATTGCAATACACAAACACACACACATATATAAATACATGTATATATTGAAAGAGAGAATATATATATATATATATATATATATATATATATATATTAAATCAACATATTTATCATAATAAAACACACACACGCACACATACACAAACACATTATATATATATATATATATCGTATAGTTATATACACATTATTCACATGCCCGCACACACACATATACATTCACATATGCACACACACATTCATATATGTGTGTGTGTGTGTGTAATATATATATATATACATATACATTCACATATGCACACACACATTCATATGTGTGTGTGTGTGTGTGTGTAATATATATATATGTATATATATATATATATACATATATATATATTACACACACACACACACACATATATGAATGTGTGTGTGCATATGTGAATGTATATGTGTGTGTGCGGGCATGTGAATTTTTTTATGTGAGCGTTTTTGCGTATATGTGTGTGCACGTGCACACGCATATGTGTGTGAGAGTGTGTGCATGTACACTTGCAAATGTGTGTCCGCATGTGCATCTATATATACATGTGTGCCTATCGATGTGTGTGCACATGTATATGCAAATGTATATGTGTGTGTGCGGGCATGTGATTTTTTTTAATGTGAGAATTTTTATGTATATGTGTGTGCACGTGCACACACATATGTGTGTACATCTAGGAGAGAGAGAGAGAGAGAGAGAGAGAGAGAGAGAGAGAGAGTATTAAATTATTATGAAAATAAGCATATTTAATATAATAAAACACAGATACACCCACACACGTGCACACGCACATATACACACACACATATATATTATAGATATATATGTATTTAAATAATAAACATACATAGTACATATGTGTGTGTGTGTGTATTTATATGTGTGTGTGTGTGTGTGTATTTATATATTCTCTCTCTCTCTCTCTATATATATATATGTGTGTGTGTGTGTGTGTATGTATGTATGTATGTATGTATGTATGTATGTATATATTTACATATATTTGCACACACACACATACACACACACACACACACACATATATATATATATACATACATACATACATCTATATCATATTATATTATATAGAGAGTATAATGTATATATATCTATTTGAGAGAGAGAGAGAGAGAGAGAGAGAGAGAGAGAGAGAGAGAAAGAATATTGCAACACACACGCACATACACAAACACATTATATATATATATATATATATGTATATGTATATATATATATATATATATATATATATATATATGTATATATATATATATATATATATATCTCGTATAGTTATATACACATTATACTCTTTATATAATATAATATATATATGTATGTTATACACACACACACACATATATATGAATGTGTGTGTGCATATGTAAATGTATATGTGTGTGTGTGGGCATGTGAATTTTTTTATGTGAGCATTTTTGTGTATATGTGTGTGTACGTGCGTGCACACGCATATGTGTGTGAGAGTGTATGCATGTACACGTCAAAATGTGTGTGTGCATGTGCATCTATATATACATGTGTGCCTATCGATGTGTGTGCATATGTATATGAGAATGTATATGTGTGTGTGTGGGTATGTGATTTTTTTTATATGAGCATTTTTGTGTATATGTGTGTGCACGTGCACACACATATGTGTGTGAGAGTGTGTGCATGTGCACGTGCAAATGTGTGTGCGCATGTGCATCTATGTATGCATGTGTGCCTATCGATATGTGTGCACATGTATTTGTGTATGTGAGTTAGTGTGTACGTGTATATATATGTAAGTTCATATGCATGTATGTGTATGTGTGAGGTTGAGTAAGTGTGTGTGTGTAAGTGTGCATATTTGTGTATGTGCACG
>NC_141103.1:35200691-35405691 GCF_041138505.1 Cibotium barometz
GCACCGTATGGTCAGCACCCTCTAGGATCCTTCGTAGGTCATGTAGCGCTTCACTCATAGGCCGCTTCCTTGGTCCCTCATCCACCGTACCGGAAGCTCACCATTTAAATCGAACCGAGGTTGGTCAAGACCTCGGTCGGACCTTGCTATGCGAGACATCCTCCTTTGACTCTCTGTCAGCTGTTGCAACTTTCTCAGTTAGGTCTCCACGACCACATTCACAAGACGGTCGAAATGCTTCCCCAACATTCTAGACATAAAACAGTCATTTAAAAACAGTTCATAAATACAGTTTCTATAAACGAACTCTCGTCTTTCCACATTGTTCCACATCAATCCTCATTTAATTCATATGTATTCCCATTCTCATCACATCATTTTCCATCTCATCACATCTTTTCTCATTTATCCGCATCAGATCTCATCACTCGCATCTACCCATATCCATATTCATATCCACATCTCATCATATCATATTCATTCACATCTCATTCACTCACATCCCGATTCACATGACATCACATCTCATTCATTCACATCCCGATTCACATCACATCACATCTATTCACATCCATCACATTCATTTACATCACATCCATTTACATCCATCACATCACATTCATTCATATCCATCACATTCATTCATTCATATCCACGACATTCATTCTCATAACCATCCCATCACATGCATTCTATCCACATTATATGACATCACTTCTATCCACATCATATCTCATTCATACACATCTCATCTCATTCATCCACATCCATCCAATCGTTCACATGTATGACTACTCACATTCCTTACATTCATATTTATCACTTCACATCCACATATATTCATGTCACATTACATTCTTTCACATACACATCCACATCCATTCTTTCACATACATCCACATCCATTTTTCACATACACATTCACATCCATTTTTCACATATACATTCACATCCATTCTTCACATACACATCCATATCCATTCTTCACATACACATTCACATCCATTCTTCACATACACATCCATATCCATTCTTCACATACACATACACATCCATATCCATCCATTCATTCACATCTATCTGATTCACATCACATCTATTCACATCACATTACATCCATCCATTCATTCACTTCTATCTGATTCACATCGCATCTCATCACATCTATTCACATCACATCTCATTTTCTATGTAAGTTTTCAGTTTGATTTTCTTTTGAATATAAGGAGTATTTCTTGAATCAGTATCCCCAAAACTTCTTGATCGGAGTTCTTAATTTCATAGCAGAATTCCTCAAATTCTATAACCTTGATCCACAGATCAATTCGAAGGGTCTCAAACTTAGTTTCAGATTTGGTGGGAGTTTTGAGTGTATTTTTCTAAACTGGTCATACTTCTTTCCTCAAAACTGACAAAAGAGTTTGGTCTTGGTCATAGTCTGATTCAAGGTTCGAGTCGAATAAGATTTTTCCTGATCTACCTTGAAAAGGTTTGATAATTCAGTTACTATTTTATTGAATTTCTTTCTTTGAATATTCACTTAACTGATTTCTAAATTAGTTACAAATTCCAATAAGGAATAGATTAATCATTTATCTGAATATTTCGATCTCGATAGATTTCTTGAATTCTCTTTCACAGTCCTTGTGAATATAAAACGATAGAAATTTCTCTCTTAGGGTATTTAATTATTCATTTATCAAATACTCATAGAATTTAAACATAGAATTTAAGAGAATTCTAATTTTGATATAAAAACTCTTTATGCATCTATTTATGCATAAAATTCAATTTTAATGAGAAGAACACTTCTGTAATAAAAAAAATTCCTTTATGCATCTTTCTATGCATAAAAATCAAATTTAATGAGAATAACACTTTTGTAATAAAACAAATTCCTTTATACATCTTTCTATGCATAAAAATCAAATTTAATGAGAATAACACTTTTGTAATAAAAAAATTCCTTTATGCATCTTTCTATGCATAAAAATCAAATATAATGAGAATAACACTTTTATAATTTAAAAAAATCCTTTATGCATCTTTCTATGCATAAAAATCAAATTTAATGAGAATAACACTTTTGTAATTAAAAAAATCCTTTATGCAACTTTCTATGCATAAAAAATAAATTTGATGAGAATAACACTTTTGTTAAAAAAAATAATTTCTTTATGCATCTTTCTATGCATAAAAATCAGTTTTAATGAGAATAACACTTTTGTAATAAAAACAATTCCTTTATGCATCTTTCTATGAATAAAAATCAATTTTAATGAGAATAACACTTTTGTAATAAAAAAATTCCTTTATGCATCTTTCTATGCATAATAATCAAATTTAATGAGAATAACACTTTTGTAATAATTTTTTTTCCTTTATGCATCTTTCTATACATAAAAAAACAAATTTAATGAGAATAACATTTTTGTAATAAAACAAAATTCCTTTATGCATCTTTCTATGCATAAAAAACAAATTTAATGAGAATAACACTTTTGTAATAAAAAAAAATCCTTTATGCATCTTTCTATGCATAAAAATCAAATTTAATGAGAATAACACTAGAATTGACTAAAAGTGAAATGAAAGATTGGATTGATTGTAATGAAAAAATTCCTTTATGCATCTTTCTTTGCATAAAAATCAATTTTAATGAGAATAATACTTTTGTAATAAAAAAAATTCTTTTATGCATCTTTCTATTGATAAAAATCAATTTTAATGAGAATAAAACTTTTGTAATTAAAAAAATTCCTTTATCATCTTTCTATGCATAAAAATTAAATTTAATGAGAATAACACTTTTGTAAGAAAAAACATTCCTTTATACATCTTTCTATGCATAAAAATCAAATTTAATGAGAATAACACTTTTGTAATAAAAAAAATCCTTTATGCATATTTCTATGCATAAAAATCAAATTTAATGAGAATAACACTTTTGTAATAAAACAAATTCCTTTATGCATCTTTCTATGCATAAAAATCAAATTTATTACGAATAACACTTTTGTAATTTAAAAAAATTCCTTTATGCATCTTTTGATGTTTAAAAATTAAATTTAATGAGAATAACACTTTTGTAATTAAAAACAATCCTTTATGCATCCTTCTATGCATAAAAATCAATTTTAATAATTAATATCAGTGATATCCATGCATATTCATAGGTGAATATGTACATGGAGTAATTAGAATATTTCTTTTAGATGCAAAAATGGTGGGAATTACAATTTTGGAATAACATAAAAATAAACTTTCTTTTCCACAAAATTCTAGAAAATTTTGCCATAACCTCCTTTGTATGGCTGACCATTTCTCATTTTTATCATTCTTTATTTAACTTAAATTAACCCAAATTAGATTGATAGAACTCTAATCTACACAATTTTCTAAATTCAAGAGAGTAAATAATAAAAAGAGTTTAATTAACCTTTAGTTAATCTTTCTAGGATTGAGAAAGGTTGGAATGCAAAGAGGAGAAGGAGGTGACCTTTTTATCAAAGGCATAGCATTTGAATTTAATTCAACATATGCAAAACATAAAAATTCAGAAAACCATAGATTCTTCATTAAACAAGTAAGAAAAATTAGCTTACATGGAGCTTGTAAGCTCTCCTTTGGCTTGAGGGATTGAGGGTTCTACTCTTGTTTGAAGCAAGAGTGGCCACCAATCCACTTTGGAGAGGATTAGGCAAAAAACAATTGAATTATTAAAAAATTCAATGTAGATGGCTCAGGACAGGAGCAGAGTAACATTGCAAAAACACCATTAAGCTTTTACAAAGGGGGAGGCTTCTATTTATAGTAAAAACTAAGCTTCTAACGAAGCAAACTGATTCTAGAATTTTCCAAATCAGTTTGGTCAATTTTTGACCATTTTAGTCTAGCTTCCTTTTTGGATCTAGTTTTGAAATAGAAGAGAGGAGAGATGAAAATATCTCATTCTATTGATTAAGAATTGGTGGTAATGATGAGAAAAAGGTGCCTACTTCATGAGGGGAGATCCCCACACTGTGTCAAAATCAAATTTTTTTTAATTGTTTTCTTTGGTGCTTAGTCCACTCTTCATCTTATGTGAGCATTTACTCATTTTGGGGGGTTTTTCTTTTATTCTTCAATTTATCTCCTCTCTACATTTGGATTAATCTTGTTGGTCCATAGGAACCTTAATTGGACCATAATCTAATATTTTTTAAAAATCTGGACCCTTGAGCTAAGGTCCTTCATACCTATTTTTAATTAATTCCAATTGCACATTAGAAAGTTCTTTTTGGATTGGATTTCTATTTTAGGGGAAATCATTTTAGACACTACGAGGATTTTTATATCTAAAAATATCTCAATTTTGAATTATCTCTCTCTAGACATTTTCTCTCTCCAGGCCAAAACAGGGTAAAACAGGATCTTTCTTTTATTTCAAAGAGGGGAATAATTATAAGATTAGAAGGGGAGGTTCTTACACCTGCACACCTCAAAAGCTAGAGGGAGGAATCTTACACTTCTGAATTTTTTTTATTAATTTGAATAGCAAGTGATATTCAAGTTTTTTAATTGTGTGGTGTGTGCATGTGTGGGTGTGAAGATTTAGATAGTTTTTTAATTGTGTGGTGTGTGCATGTGTGGGTGTGAAGATTTAGATAGTTTTTGAAATATGTTGCAGATTTTGATAGTTTTTTAAATATGTTAAAAGTTCTTAAAATGAAGTATTTATAAACAGTATCACCACTCAGAGAGTAATTATCCTTAGAGTAATTTTGACAAATCATACCCCTCATATACATAGGCTTTGTGTAAAGTAATATCATTACATATAATTGATCATCCTTTAGTAGAGCCCAATTCCTTCGCCTTATTTACACTTCATAAGAGCGCATGCATGTACACACACACACACACACACACACACACACACACACAAACACACACACCCACACGTGTGCATACACAAGCACACATGTGCATATATATGCACACACCCACATACACACACACACACCCACACGTTCACGTGCACATGTGTATATACACATGAGAGTAGGCAAGCAGGGGTAAAAGTAAACTCCATCTAATTGAGGGCATAGAGTGTGTATGTGTGTGTGTTATTTAAACATAAAGTGTGTTTATATGTATAAATGGTAAACCAACTCTATGTCAATCATGTTTTCCTCCTCCTCATGGTGATATTGTTCATCATGTGTATCAATAAACACATTATTTTCCTTTTCATGCATCATCTTAGCAAAGGTCCATTGTCTTCTTCTCTAAATCTTGCATTATATTTATGTGTATGTGTTGATATATATTTATGTTTGTATATATATATGTATTTATGTACATTTGTATGTATGTGTGTGTTTATATATATATATATATATATATATATATATATAATTATCTTATATATATTTATGTGTGTAATAATGAACTTTTTGTGTTTGTATGTGTGTGTGTGTGTGTGTGTGTGTGTGTGTGTGTGTGTGTGAGAGAGAGAGAGAGAGAGAGAGTGAGTGTGTTATTTCGGCGAGAAGAATATTTTAGTATTGAGAATAGAAATGTGTGTGGGTGTGTTTGTGGTTGTGTGTCCTTGAAGTTTGCATATGTCTTGCATTATATTTCTCTTTTATGTGTGTGTGTGTGTGTGTGATTTATTTATGTTTGTGTTTATATATACATATATATGTATACTTATATAATTTATGTGCCTGTATAATTTATTTATGTGTTGATATATATTTATGTATATATCAATATGTATTTATGTACATTTGTATGTATGTATATATAAATATATATACATATATATATATATATATATATGTATGTATGTATGTATATATCAATATGTATTTATGTAAGATTCCTCCCTCCAGCTTTTGAGGTGTAAAGGTGTAAGAACCTCCCCTTCTATTCTTGAAATTATTTCCCTCTCTGAAATAGAAGAAAGATCTTGTTTTACCCTATTTTGGCCTAGAGAGAGATAATCCAAAATTGAGATATCTTTGGATATAAAAATCCTCCTAGTGTCTAAAATGGATTCCCTTGAAATAGAAGTTCAAAATGAACTTTCCAATGCACATTAGGAATTAATTGAAAATGTGTATAAGGGACCTTAGCCTAAGGGTCTACATTTTTAGAAATTTTTGGATTATGGTCCAATTAGGGTTCCAATGGGCCAATTGGATGAATCCAAGTGTTGGGATGAGATAAATTCAAAAGAATAAAAGAAAATACCCAAAAATGAGTAAATTCTCACATAAAATGAAGAGTTCACTGAGTACAAGGTTTATTAGTTAAAATTTATGAGATATTACAAAAAAAATGAGATATTTTAGAATAATGATGCATTTTTGACACTTTGGTAATAAGAGGGGGACTCTTGAGGTAGGTGCCTTTTTCACATGTGTGAAAGGGTTTTTAATTCAAAAACATCAATTGTGATATTTTTATCTCTCCTCTCTCCTGGATCAAACCAAATCAAAAAGGGAGCCAAACTGGTCCAAATCTTCTCTAAATTAAGTCAAATTGAATGTGGAAAATTCTAGAACCCAGTTGGACTTTGTTAGTGGCCTCCCTCACCTATAAATAGACCCTTAGTCTTTTATATTTTCATATGGGAGCTATACTATGCCAGTATTATATTAAAATAATCATATTTTCTATTATCCTTTAAATTTTTCTCTCTCTTGGGTTCTTGGGGCTATCTCTCTCTCTATAACAACTCTTGGAGTTGCTCTTCTCCTCTTGGTGGACCAATTGATTGGTCGGGGGCTTCACTGCAATTAGAGAATCAAGCCAAACTTGGAGGTAAAATAAAATTTTATGGTTTTTTCTAAATTTCTCAATAACTTTCTTCTTCTCAACCCCTCTCAAGATTGAGAAGCTTTCTAAATAATTGTTTTAATTCAAATCAAGCTTTCCCTTAAAGTCTTAATGCTTAATTAAGAGAAAGTTAATGTTTATGCCTATTTGTAATGTTTTATTTTTAAGAAAAACTCTCTCTCTAAAAGAATAGCCATCTTTATGGCTAAATCCCTTGAAAAAGGATGCTTCTCAATGATAGTCTCTTAATTCAAATCTAAACTTTAGGCTTGATAAGCTAGAGATTAAGAAAATGGTATTTTTATGATTTTGTGTTTATAAAATACTGGTTCATTTTTCTAGATTATTTATAAGTAGTTAAAAACTACTTTGATTGTGATTCTAAATGAGAAATAGATTATCCTATCAATTTGGGAAAAGAGAAATAATGGAATTAGCTTAATCTAGTAGGATAATCATAATTAATTTTATGATTATTGGTTAAAATTATGATTTAAATTCATAGTTTGATTTTAAGCATAAAAGAGGAAATACTATCATTTTTCCATTACAAGCTTTTATTCTTTAGAAAAAAATTAAGAATAATCAGTAATAGCAAACGAAGCTATATAGGTAATACATATCTTATTTTTATGCATAATGCTAAAAGAGGACTTCCTACCATATTTTAGGATTGGACATCCTATGCAAAAAGAATGATTTTCATAATTAAATGGTAAAATAGGAGTTTTTGATTTAAAAAAATTATGCAAAAAGATGAATTCCCATGATATTTGAGATCCAAGTAATTAAATGGTAAAAGAGAAATTTTTGGCATAATTCAAATTATGAGTATTTATCAAAAGTGGAATTTTGAGCATTATTGATTTTATTGGGAAATATGGGTAGAATTGATTTTTGTAAATCCCATAAATTTTTTACTCTAAAAGAAGAATATTGAATATATTTCACTTGAGAAATTTGAGAAAGAATATGAAAATATCCATCGAGGAAAAGTACCTTTAACTAGGCCAAGCAATTGGCAGAAACATAGAAAAGTCCTATCGGTGTATCGAAAGTAGAAAACTGTACTAAATGTGAATGCGATGAGATAACATCTGAATGCGATCTGATAAGATGTGAATGTGATGTGAGGAGATGTGAGTGGATGTGATGAGATATGGATGTGGATGTGAATGTGATGATATGTGAATGTGTGTGATGTGATGTAAATGGAAGAGAATGAGATGTGATGTAAATGGAAGAGAATGAGATGTGAAGTGATAGATGTGCATGTGAATGAATGGATGGAGGTGGATAGATGTGAATGTGAATGAATGGATGGATGCGGATATATGTGCATGTGAATGAATGGATAGATGTGGATAGACGTGCATGTGAATGAATGGATGGATGTGGATAGATGTGAATGTAAGATTCCTCTCTCTATCTTTTGAGGTGTAAAGGTGTAAGAACCTCCCCTTCTGTTCTTGAAATTATTCCCCTCTCTAAAATAGAAGAAAGATCTTGTTTTACTATCATTTGGCCTAGAGAGAAAAAATGTCTAGAGAGAGATAATCCAAAATAGAGATATCTTTGGATAGAAAAATCCTAAAATGGATTCCCCTGAAACAAAAGTTCAAAATGAACTTCCAATGTGCATTAGGAATTAATTAAAAATGGTATAAGGGACCTTAGCCTAAGGGTCTACATTTTTAAAAGTTTTTGGATTATGGTCCAATTAAGGTTCCAATGGGCCAATTGGATTAATCCAAGTATTGGTATGAGATAAACCCAAAAGAATAAAAGAAAATACCCAAAAATGAGTAAATGCCTACATAAGATGAATAGTTGACTGAGTACAAGGTTTATTAGTTAAAAATTATGAGATATTACTAAAAAATGAGATATTTTGGAATAATGATGCAATTTTGACACTTTGGTAAGGAGAGGGGGACTCTTGAGGTAGGTGCCTTTTTCACATGTGTGAAAGGGTTTTCAATTCAAAAAAATTGTGATATTTTTATCTATGCTCTCTCCTGGATCAAACCAAATCAAAAAGGGAGCCAAACTGGTCCAAATCTTGTCTAAAAATTGAGTCAAACTGAACCTGGAAAATTCTAGAACCTAGTTGGACTTGGTTAGTGGCTTCCCTTGCCTATAAATAGACCCTTAGTCTTTTGTATTTTCATATGGGAGCTATACTATGCCAGTATTTTATTAAAATTTCATATTTTCTATTATCCTTTAAATTTTTCTCTCTCTTGGGAGCTTGGAGCTCTCTCTCTCTCTCTCTCTCTCTCTCTCTCTCTCTCTCTCTCTCTCTCTCTCTACAAAAACTTTGGAGTTGCTCTTCTCCTCTTGGTGGACCAATTGATTGGTCGCAGGCTTCAATGCAATTAGAGAATCAAGCCAAATTTGGAGGTAAAATCAAATTTTATGGTTTTTTCTAAATTTTTTTAAATAACTTTCTTCTTCTAAACCCCTCTCAAGCTTAAGAAGCTTTTTAAATAATTGTTTTAATTCAAATCAAGATTTTCCTTAAATTCTTAATGTTTAATTAAGAGAAAGTTAATCTTTATGCTTATTTGTAATGATTTCTTTTTAAGAAAATATGTCTCTCTAAAAGAATAGCCATCTTTATGGCTAGATCCCTTGAAAAAGGATGCTTCTCAATGATAGTCTCTTAATTCAAAGCTAAACTCTAGGCTTGATAAGCTAAAGATTAAGAAAATGGAATTCTATGATTTTGTGTTAACAAAATACTAGTTAATTCTTTTATATTATTTATAAGTAGTTAAAAACTACTTTGATTGATTCTAAATGAGAAATAGATTATCCTATCAATTTGGGAAAAGAGAAATAATGGAATTAGCTTAATCTAGTAGGATAATCATAAATAAGTTTATGATTATGGTTAAAATTATGATTTAAATTCATAGTTTGATTTTAAGTATAAAAGAGGAACTACTATCATATTTTCATTACATGCTTTTATTCTTTAGAAAAAAATTGAGATTTATCAGTAATAGTAACAGGGAAGCTATGGCAAAGTTTTGAGAAAATAATACATATCTTATTTTCATGCATAATGTTAAAAGAGGACTTCTTACCATTTTTAAGGATTGGACATCCTATGCAAAAAGAATGATTTTTCATCATATTCATGAGAAATAATGTTTTTTGTAGTTATGCATAATTAATTGAATATGAGAAAAGAGTAAATTTTGGTAAATTTACTTTTATACAAAAAGAGGAATTCCCATGATATTTGAGATCCAAGTAATTAAATGGTAAAAGAGGAATTTTTGATGAATTTATTTTTATGCAAAAAGAGGAATTCCCATGATATTTGAAATCCAAGTAATTAAATGGTAAAAGAGGAATTTTTGGCATAATTCAAATTATGAGTATTTATCAAAAGTGGAATTTTGAGCATTATTAATTTTATTGGGAAATATGGGTAGAATAGATTTTTGTAAATCCCATGAATCTTTTACGCAAAAAGAAGAATATTGAATATATTTCACTTGAGAAATTTGCAAAAGAATATGAAAATATCCATCGAGGAAAAGTACCTTTAACTAGGCCAAGCAATTGGTAGAAACTTAAAAAAGTCGCATCAGTATCAAAAGTAGAAAATGGTACTAAATGTGAATGCGATGAGATAAGATGTGAATGCGATGTGATAAGATGTGAATGCGATGTGAGGAGATGTGAGTGGATATGATGAGATATGGATGTGATGTGTTGTGATGTAATACAAATCCACATAAGGTAATGTGCTTTTAGGATCTCTTATACCTTCAAAAAAGCACTAGAAACACTCTAATAACTCTTAAAGTGTAATGTGGACCACTTTCAAGGTGCTTTTTAACATGCAAAAAAGCTGTGTAAGTGGTCCACCTTACCTTGCTTTGACCCATTAAGAATCATAAGCATGGTATGCATCTTCATTGCCACCTTCTTCTATGTAATTACAATCTTCAAGATTGTAACTATCCTCATTAAGAAGTGTAATCATTAATATTAGAACCAATTAAATCTCCATCATTGGTATAACTTTCATTGTCTATACTATAGCAATATTTTTCCTCATAATAGCCATCAATCCTCACTATATTAAAATCTTCCATAAATTCCAAATAGTACTCCAAATGAGAGGAATATCAAACTCAAGATAACTAAGGCTTGTTTGAATGCTCTTGGTATCTATTTTCTAACTGTGTACTCCTTTTTATTTCCTCAATGGCTTATGCATTGGAAAAACCTTGCACCATAAAAAGAGTGCAAGAACAAACCAATGTCATGGGACTTTGCCTAAACACACTCGGGAGCATAAAACAAATCAAACAAGAATCCAATATTCCATGACCTAGCTCACAATTGCATGGGCAAGGTGTGCCACTCACCTCGTGAATACTTATGGCTCGGGATTCTTGTAGGAGATGATGTTGCCGCACAGCCGCTCCACTGTGTGCTGCTGTGGCACTCCAAAAGGAAGCTCGACCCTCCTTACAACTTACTCTCTCACACTCACTCTCTCACATGCAAGCAGGCAAGCACACTTAAGAGCTCACACAAGCAAGTAAGCAATCTCATAAGATAGTAGATAGAGAAGAAGAGAAATCTATTGAATTAGCATAAAGATTGAGTCATGAGAGTTACATTTTAGGTTTTGTAGGTGACCTCTAGGGTTCACACTCTTGGGCAACCAAAGTTAAAAGTCTATTCCTCGGAGATCATTTGGCCACTCTAGTCAGTGTGAAAACCTCCTATTCTAATGCTAGCTCTCTCCACCTAAAATCATGTGGTACACCTTTAAAATATAAGCAGTGAACATATGTAAAATATACAAAACATGGTTTTCAAGTGAATTCTACACATTCTGGTGCCTATGGCCCAAAGGTGGTGAAAATTATGTTGTGGGGCTAACATCAACAAAAAAGAGCTCTCCAGAAAGATTTAACATATTATGGAAAGCCCTCCACCATAGAAAGAGGGAAGGAACAAACCTGTAAGATTCCTCCTCCAACCTCTAAAGGTGTATGACACATTCCCTCAATCCCCAGTGATCATCCCCTCTCTTCTGTGCAATGAAAGACCTTGTTTACCCTGTTCTAACCTAGAGAGAAAAAAAAATTCTAGAGAGATAAGACCATATCTTGGAAATATTTTTGATGGAGAAATTGTCCTATACTTTATGATCACATTCCTCAAAGCAGTATCTTCAAAAGGATTTTCAATTGAGAGATATTTTGGACCGCAGATGCACATCGATGCACATCGCACATAAGGTAAGGATTAAGTCTAGATTCAGGAAGTGGAATTTTAATAAATCCTACTAATGGAAAATATTCTTCTATTCTCTATAATATAGACCGGCCGATTAGAAACCAAAAAGGATTTATAGATTGGGTTAAAATCTTAGACGGTGGGTGCATGGAAACACACCCTTATTCAAAAATGATAGACGGTGGGTGCATGGAAACACACCCTTATTCAAAAATGATAGTGTAAAAAATATCAATGGCTAAAATAAGAGATCTTTCTAGATATCAATATTTACACACATGGAAAATGTGGAATATTGAAAAAATAGAAGATAATTATCATAAAAAACATAAAATATTCAAGGATGCTGAGGTGGCAAACAAGTGGCACGTGGTGGCATAGACTTGTGAGAGTGTGACTATTATCATAATGAGCAAATTGACACCTTGTAAGGAGAAGGAATTACACTTTAAGGGGGCGCCTAATTAAATGGGAACCTCTAAACTTAGAGGGCACCCCCATCTCCCCTTCTTTAAATAGAGCCTCCCCAAGTTAGTGTAAACCTTATTCTAGTGTATTTTTCTCATTTCTCCCTTCCTTTCCATTGGTGGAAGCTTTGGGGATTCACTAAACCACTTCATCTTACCCTAATCCTCTCCATGGTGGACATGGCTCTCTTCTCTTGAAGCCTACTCCTCTCCTCCATGGTGGTCTAGCCTCTTCTCTTAAAGGTGAACCCTCTTTGAAGGCTACCTCTTCTTGAAGGCTACACTCTTCCCTCCAAGCTCAAGAAGCAAGCTCACACTAAGGGTAAGCTTAAACCATGATGCTTATACTCTCTTCTTCTCTTTTGTAATGCTTTGGAAGCATGAAGTCATGGCTTCCTTCTCTACGTCATGTTTATGAGCTCTTTTAGATCTTTAATCTCTTCTTAATCATTAGGACTTTCTCTCTTCTCTTCCAAATGCTTTAGAAGCTCTCTCCACTCCATGGTTCTTCTCCTAAACCATATAAATAAATATCTTATTTTTATGCATAATGCTGAAAGAGAACTTCCTACCATATTCTAGGATTGAACATCCTATGCAAAAAGAATCATTTTCATCATATTCATGAAAAATAATTTTTTTGTAATTATGCATAATTAATTGATTATGGTAAAAGAGGAATTTTTGGTAAATTTATTTTTATACAAAAAGAGGAATTCCCATGATATTTGAGATCCAAGTAATTAAATGGTAAAAAAGAAATTTTTGGCATAATTACTCCGTCAACTCTTCATCTTATGTGAGCATTTACTCATTTTTGGGTATTTTCTTTTATTCTTTGGATTTATCTCATCCCAACACTTGGATTAATCCAATTTGCCCATTGGAACCTTAATTGGACCATAATCCAAAAATTTCTGAAAATGTAGACCCTTAGGCTAAGGTCTCTTATACCATTTTTAATTAATTCCTAATACACATTGGAAAGTTTATTTTGAAATTCTGTTTCAAGGCAATCTAATTTAGACACTAGGAAGGTTTTTATATCCAAAGATATCTCAATTTTAGATTATGTCTCTCTTGAGATTTTCTTTCTCTAGGCCAAAACAAGGTAGAACAAGATCTTTCTTCTATTTCAGAGAGGGGAATAATTACAAGAATAGAAGGGGAGGTTCTTACACCTTTACACCTCAAAAGCTGGAGGGAGGAATCTTACATGCTACCCCACTTAAAAACAAGAGATGTCCTCATCTCGCAGGTGGAGTATAATCTCTTTCATCTTCTTCCTCTTCAATCACTTCCTGCATTACTACCTTGGAAGTGGACGGCTGATTTGGAAACATCTCTCTTTGACTTTCCCTATTTTAAGGTGGAGGTCTTGCATTACTTTGGATTGAAACTGAGGGTTGGTTAGAGGGTCTACCTCTCTGGGATTTCCATGATTTTGACGGAAAGGAACCTAATTACTCTAGAAGGAAGGAGTTGGAGTCTGGAATCTTGGTCCCTGACTTCCCTGCCCCGAAAACCTTGATCGAAAAGGAGTTGGGTAATCCATACTGAAGTGTCCAAATCCTTGACAATTATAGCATTTCACTTCTTTGTTCAAGGGTGGAACTTCTGAAGTTGAATTCCAAGGGATTGTGTTCGAAGAAGAAGACCTTTCTTCCATTTTGGAACTTCCCATATCCTGATTTTGACCTTGTTACCTCTTAGGCGGTGGAAAGTTAGAATCACCTTTTGGAGCTAGAAATATTTTGAAAGATGATGGTGCTAGCTTCGGCGGGACCTTGACATCAAAGGCCTTGGCGAAATCCCTCGCCATTTGCACTGCTTTGGCCATGGAAACTGGCTTGGCATTCTTCACTAGGATATTCAAAGGTTCGTTCAGTGTCCGAATGAACCTGGCCATCAGTTGTTCTTCATCCAGTGGTGGCGAGTACTTGAGGAGGAGAGCGAACGCGTGATGATATTCTTCAATAGTTATACTCCCCTAGGTTAACTCTAAGAATTTGTTCATCTTGGTTTTCAAAATGCCGGGAGGACAGAATCTCTTCCTTAGTTAGGTAAATCTTGAGATCACTCCATGTTTGGGTGTTACGATCCAAACGGTTTGTCTCACAGTGGTTTATCCATGCCGCTCTAGCTGTTTCTACTATCTTCAGCCTCGCAAGAGCCATTTTACTCTTCTCATTGTACCCGGTGAAATTGAAGTATTCTTCCATTGCTTCAATCTAGTTCTCCACAGTCTCGCCCAAGTTTTTCCCTTCACCCTTGAAAGGTCCAGGTTGCTATATATGAAGAGTTTTATGAACATCCGAGTTGAGCTCTTCCTCATCGAGTTGGGGGTTAACATTCCCACCACCACAACCTCAGTCCATGATCTTATCAATACGAAAATTCTTGTTAAGTCCCTTTTTTTCCCCAAATTAACCAAGATGCTCAGGTGAAAAGACCACTTTATTTATAATTCAAATCCAACTTTAGATCCAACTGATTCTAGGGTTCTTTATCATTTGGTCAGCCCCCCCACAAAATCCTGGGATAAAGATCCCTTACACAAGAAGAACAAATAGAACTCATTATTACCAGAGATCATTCATATTCTTAACACAATAATGGTCCATCAGACTGAAAATTCCATCTTAAAATTTCCAACAAAAATTTTAGTTATGCAAGTTCTCAATTTGTCATTCCTTAATTAGATCCACTGGGTCAAAGGTCAAACAGCAGCAATCTATTAGTACAATCCACTAATCTCATAGTGATTTGCTGAAGTCATAATCGTCTTCCAGTTACTAACATCGTCACTGGGATTCGCCCCATTCATCCTCATTGTGGCTTTGTTCAACTTATCTTCTTTCAACCAGAATTCAGAAATCATCATCTTTCAATCAGAATCCAAATCAGTTCATCAATTCTTAACCAGAATTCGAAAAAAAATCATATCAGCAAGTATTCGAATTCATCCTCTAGATAGCATTTTTGCTTATAACTTCAAGGTCTTAGATTTACTCATACTTATTGTCAGTAAAGAGCTATAGATATACCCACGATATATACGGGTAGTCAGGGTCCTTGGAGCTATAAAGTAAATACCATCATATCTAGGCCTCAAGCAAGTCATGGATTCCACACAATTGCGGTACTTCCATCTGAAGACCCAATTTCTAATTTATGAATCTTCATTCTGAATAATTTGTATGAATTTCATCACACAATTACAATCTTTTACTGGTATTTCATAATTTTTTGACATTTCTTGCTTCTTTGTTGATCCACTTCAGCCAATCCGCTCTGATACTAGCTGAAAGATTCCTGCCCTTTCCGCGCAACAAATTTCGGGGTGCTAGCAGCGGAAGTAGCATTTCTTGCGTAGGGCAGAACCTCTCACTCTGGGCCTCGCCCACGGATATCCGGACAACATACCAATCCCTCGGTTCTTCCAACCCAGAAAAACTTCCCTCACCCAGCCAGACATAGGTGATTCCTCCTGGATATTTTTATTCTAACGTAGTCAAGAACCTTAACTAACCAAATTGATCCGACCCACGACGAACCCATAAGTCACATGGTTAGATCAAGGAAGAGACTTGCACTTGGATCAAAGAAACCAACACTTTTTTCCTCATCAAGAGGCACAACCATTGATTCTTTTCCCCATAGAACAAAGACTATCTGGGATTTACTTAATCTATCGTAACATAACAGAATTGAGTCTCATTTCATCTACCACTTTAGAGATAGGATCCGACCACTTTAGAGGTAGGATCCACTTAGAAATTCGGTTATGTTTTGCCTCGGGTACCAAGGAAAAGAGTTCCTAGGTCCCCCTAGCCGACGCTTCAAGCAAACTTCAAGATAGTCACACCACTTACACACCCAATATGAAATTGTCTGTTTCACAGATTCAGTGTCTTTAAAACAATATTTTAATGAAACCATAGTATCACTGATCATAATCCTCCAAAATATCTAGCTTGAATTCTAATTTCCAATCATTCCCTCACCACTGTACCTATGGCATCATTGGCAACCAGAACGCTCACCACGTGTTCACTCAAGGGCCTTTTCAATAGTTCCTAGATCATAGTACCCGGCAATATAATCACATAAGAAAATCCAGATGGACTCTCCGTTGAAGATGAGCAAGATCAACCAACAGATCCATATAAAAGAGCCATTGATTCATCCGTTAAGGACCAGCAAGGCCAACCAACAGATCCATATAAAAGAGCCATTGATTCATCCATTAAGGTCCAGCAAGGCCAGTCAACGAGATCCATGCCCGAGTTCAGAAAACAACTCTAACTCCTTATTCCAGTTTTCTTTCCCGACACACGCGTGGGTATCTTCGGTGACCCAGAGCCCGAGCACTGTATGGTCAATACCCTCTAGGCTCCTTCACAGGAGGTCACCTAGTACTTCACTCATAGGCTGCTTCCTTGGTCCCTCATCCACCGTACCGGAAGCTCGCCATTTAAATCGAACCGAGGCTAGTCAGCCGACCTTGCTACTATGCGAGACGTCCTCCGTTGACTCTCCGTCAGCTGTTTGTAACTTTATCACTTAGATCTCCACACGACCTTATTCACAAGATGGTCAAAATGCTTCCACATCATTCTTGACATAAAACAATCATTTAAAAATAGGTTTCATAAATACAGTTTCTAACGAACGCTCATCTTTCCACATTGTTCCACATCATTTCTCATTATTCCACATTCTTCTACATCAATTCACATTGCTTATTCTATATCTAGTCATGTGTATTCCCATCATCTTCATCCATTCTCATCCAATCACATCATATTACATCTCATCACATCTATCCTCATCACATCACGTCACAACATATCCACATCACATCTCATCCATTCATATCACATCACATCCAGCTACTTTCACTTAGATCCACATCACATCCACATATCATCACATCACGTTCACATCTATTTACATCACTTCACATCCATTCACATCTACCCAAGTCCACATCACATCACATCTCATCTTTCCACATCATATCTCATCCATTCATATCTAACCAGATCCACATCACATCTCATTACATCACATTCATATCTCACCACATCTCTCCATATCCACTCACATCCATTCACATCCATCACACCCATTCACATCCCACATTCATTCACATCTCATCACATCCATCCTCATCTTATCACATCTTGATCACATCCATCCACATCACATCACATTCATTCCATCCACATTACATCACATCCACATCTATCCATATCACACCACATCCATTCACAGCTCATCACATTCATCCACATCCATTCGTTCACTCACATGCACATTTATCACATTATATCTCATTCTCATCCATTTTCATCACATCACATCCTTTCACATCTCATCACATTCACATCACATCACATCTCATCCACATCTTCTCACATTCACATCCACATCCATTTACATCACATCACATCTCATCCACATCTCCTCACATTCACATCCACATTCATTTACATCACATCACATCCACTCACGTCTCATCACATCACATTCACATCTTATCACATCACATTCACATCTCCTCTTATCACATTCACACTCATCTAATCACATCACATCCATTTACATCCCATCACATTCATTCAGATCCACTTTATATCTTATCACATCCACTTTTAGTACTGTTTTCTACTTTCGATACTTATAGGACCTTTCTAAGTTTCTGCCAATTGCTTAGCCTAGTGAAAGGTACTTTTTCTCGATCCCATTGAATCTACGTATCAGAGTGTTGTTGAAGGTCTAAAAAGGTAAAATAAACCTTATCAGAATTGAATAGTAAAAATTTAAAAAGAGCATTTAAGTATTGTATTTTCATTCCTTAAGTCATTAATGAGAATTAATTCTAAACTTCCGTTTACTCATTGGATCCTCAATCCTCTCAGGGATTCCAGATTCTCTTTTCTAAATAAGAATTATCCAAGTTTTCTTGATGGATATTTTCATATTTTTTCTCAAATTTCTCAAGTAAAATATATTTAATATTCTTCTTTTCGAGTAAAAGATTTATGGGATTTACAAAAATCAATTCTACCCATATTTTCCAATAAACTTAATAATGCTCAAAATTTTACTTTCTTTTCATAAATACTCATAATTAGTTACAAATTCTGAGATATTACTAAAAAAATGAGATATTTTGAAATAATGATGCATTTTTGACACCTTGGTAAGGAGAGGGGGACTCTTGAGGTAGGCGTATTTTTCACATGTGTGGAAGGGTTTTTAATTCAAAAAAAAAGTGTGATATTTTTATCTCTCCTCCCTCTTGGATCGAAGCAAATAAAAAAGGAAACCAAACTGGTCCAAATTGAGTCAAACTAAACCTGGAAATATCTAGAACCCAGTTGGACTTGGTTAGTGGCCTCCCTCACCTATAAATAGACCCTCAATCATTTGTAAAAATATATTGGAGCTATACTATGCCAGTATTATATTAAAATAATCATATTTTCTATTATCATTTAAATTTTCCTCTCTCTTGGGAGCTTGGAGCTCTCTCTCTCTACAACAACTCTTGGAGTTTCTCTTCTCCTCTTGGTGGACCAATTGATTGGTCTGAGCTTCACTACCAATAAATAATCAAGCCAAACTTGGAGGTAAAATCAAATTTAATGGTTTTTTTTCTAATTTTCTCAATAACTTTCTTCTTCTTAACCCCTCTCATGCTTGAGAAGCTTTCTAAATGATTGTTTTGATTCAAATCAAGCTTTTCCTTAAAGTGTTGATGTTTAATTAAGAGAAAGTTAATCTTTATGCTTATTTGTAATGCTTTCTTTAAGTAAATCTCTCTCTCTCTAAAAGAATAGCCATCTTTATCCCTTGAAAAAGGATGCTTCTCAATGATAGTCTCTTAATTCAAAGCTAAAATCTAGTCTTGATAAGCTAAAATCTAGGCTTGATAAGCTAGAGATTAAGAAAATGATATTTTCATGATTTTGTGCTATTAAAATAATGGTAAATTCTTTCAGAATATGATGAGTAGTTAAAAACTACTCTAATTCATTCTAAATGAGAAATGGATTATCCTAACAAACTGGGAAAAGAGGAATGTTAAAATTAGATCAATCTAGTGGGATAATCATAGTTATGTTTAATTTTATGGTTAGAATTATGATTTAAATTCATAGTTTGATTTTAAGCATAAAAGAGGAACTAATATCATATTTTCATTTCAAGCTTTTATTCTTTTTATTTTTTTCAAAATTATCAGTAATAGCAACAAGGCTATGGTAAATTTTTTAGAAAATAATAAATATCTTATTTTTATGCATAATGCTAAAAGAGGACTTCCTACCATATTCTAGGATTGGACATCCTATGCAAAAAGAATCATTTTCATTATATTCATGAGAAATAAAATTTTGTAATTATGCATAATTAATTGATTATGGTAAAAGAGGAATTTTTGGTAAATTTATTTTTATACAAAAAGAGAAATTCCCATGATATTTGATATCGAAGTAATTGAACGATAAAAGAGAAATTTTTGGCATAATTCAAATTATGAGTATTTATAAAAAGAAAGCAAAATTTTGAGCATTTTTAAGTTTATTGGAAAATATGGGTAGAATTGATTTTTGTAAATCCCATAAATCTTTTACTCGAAAAGAAGAATATTGAATATATTTTACTTGAGAAATTTGAGAAAGAATATGAAAATATCCATCAAGAGAACTTGGGTAATTCTTATTGTTGAGAATCTAGAATCCCTGGGAGGATCGAGGATCCAATGAGTAAACGGAAGTTTAGAATTATTTCTCATTAATGAAGCTTAAGGAATGAAAATACAATACTTAAATGCTCTTTCTGAATTTTTACTATTCAATTCTGATAAGGTTTATTTTACCTTTTTAAACCTTCAACAACACTCTGATACGTAGATTCAATGGGATTGAGAAAAAGTACCTTTAACTAGGCTAAGCAATTGGGAGAAACTTAGAAAAGTCCTACAAGTATCGAAAGTAGAAAACGGTACTAAAAGTGAATATGATAAGATGTGATGTGGATCTGAATGAATGTGATGGGATGTAAATGGATGCCATGTGATTAGATGAGATGTGAATGAATGTGATGGGATGTAAATGGATGCCATGTGATTAGATGAGATGTGAATGTGATAAGAGGAGATGTGAATGTGATGTGATGAGATGTGAGTGGATGTGATGTGATGTAAATGAATGTGGATGTGAATGTGAGGAGATGTGGATGAGATGTGATGTGATGTAAATGGATGTGGATGTGAATGTGAGAAGATGTGGATGAGATGTGATGTGATGTAAATGGATATGGATGTGGATGTGAATGTGATGAGATGTGAAAGGATGTGATGTGATGAAAATGGATGAGAATGAGATATAATGTGATAAATGTGCATGTGAATGAACGAATGGATGTGGATGAATGTGATGAGCTATGAATGGATGTGGTGTGATATGGATAGATGTGGATGTGATGTAATGTGGATGGAATGAATGTGATGTGATGTGGATGGATGTGATCGAGATGTGATAAGATGAGGATGGATGTGATGAGATGTGATGAGATGTGAATGAATGTGGGATGTGAATGGGTGTGATGGATGTGAATGGATGCGATAAGATGTGAGTGGATGTGGAGAGATGTGGTGAGATATGAATGTGATGTGATGTGGATCTTGTTAGATATGAATGGATGAGATATGATGTGGATAGATGAGATGTGATGTGATGTGGACTTGGGTAGATGTGATGGATGTGAAGTGATGTAAATAGATGTGAACGTGATGTGATGATATGTGGATGTGATGTGGATCTAAGTGAAAGTAGTTGGATGTGATGTGATATGAATGGATGAGATGTGATGTGGATATGTTATGACGTGATGTGATGAGGATAGATGTGATGAGATATAATATGATGTGATTGGATGAGAATGGATGAAGATGATGGGAATACACATGACTAGATATAGAATAAGCAATGTGAATTGATGTAGAAGAATGTGAAATAACGAGAAATGATGTGGAACAATGTGGAAAGATGAGCATTTGTTAGAAACTGTATTTATGAAACCTATTTTTAAATGATTGTTTTATGTCAAGAATGCTATGGAAGCATTTTGACCATCTTGTGAATAAGGTCGTGTGGAGATCTAAGTGATAAAGTTACAAACAACTGACGGAGAGTCAACGAAGGATGTCTCGCGTAGTAGCAAGGTGGTCGGTTGAGGTCTTGACCAGCCTCGGTTCGATTTAAATGGTGAGCTTCCCGGTACGGTGGATGAGGGACCAAGGAAGCAGCCTATGAGTGAAGTACTAGGTGACCTCCTGCGAAGGAGCCTAGAGGGTATTGACCATACAGTGCTCGGGCTTTGGGTCACCGAAGATACCCACGCGTGTGTCGGGAAAGAAAACTGGAATAAGGAGTTAGAGTTGTTTTCTGAACTCGGGCATGGATCTTGTTGACTAGCCTTGCTGGTCCTTAACGGATGAATCAATGGCTCTTTTATATGGATCTGTTGGTTGGCCTTGCTGGTCCTCAACGGATGAATCCATGGCTCTTTTATATGGATCTGTTGGTTGATCTTGCTCATCTTCAACGGAGAGTCCATCTGGATTTTCTTATGTAATTATATTGCCAGGTACTATGATCTAGGAACTATTGAAAAGGCCCCTGAGTGAACACGTGGTGAGCATTCTGGTTGCCAATGATGCCATAGGTACACCGGTGAAGGAATGATTGGAAAATAGAATTCAAGCTAGATATTTTGGAGGATTATGATCAGTGATACTATGGTTTCATTAAAAGATTTTTAAAGACAGCTGAATCTGTGAAAGAGACAATTTCATATTGGGTGTGTAAGTGGTGTGACTATCTTGAAGTTTGCTTGAAGCGCTTTGGAAGAACCGAGGGATTAGTCTCTTGTCTGGATATCTGTGGGGCGAGACCCCGAGTGAGAGGTTCTGCCCTATGCAAGAAATGCTACTTCCGCTGCTAGCACCCCAGAATTCATTGCATGGGGGGGACAAGGATCTTTTAGTAGTTCCCGACAATCTTCTTCCTGATTCCTTAGTGGTTCCAGAATCAGTCTCTCCTCCTGCATGTGGAATTAATCTTCTTGGTCAGCATGGTGGATGGTGTAGTGGTGCTACTTGTTCTATAGCTTCAGCCTGTCTACGTCAGTACCACTTTCCCTATTTGAGCTTTCTTCATTCTCCATGCGTGCTCCATTGTGCTCTTTATGACTCTCTAGTTACCATTCCTAACACTAGTTAGTGTGTGCTTTCTTTTTGGGCTTCTTTTGACTAGTTTACTCTACTAACTATGTAGGACATAACCTATACTAGCCTCTATCTCTCTACTCCCCTACTTGGCATACCAATTCCCTAGCAGGATTTCCAAAAGTATCGATGTCCGGTCGAGACCCAGTACTTGAGTGGGATTTAGTTACAAGGTTGTTACAAGAAAGTTGTTGCCCAATAGGTACACTAAACAACAAAACTAGCAGTAAGGTTGGGTGCTAGCGAGACAGTTGGACGACCCCCAACACTCTTCCTATGCATTTCTTACTTGATAGGGTCCTCCCACAGGGTAAAGTACACTCACATCATCGTGATGTTGTGTTGTCTCTCTTATCATGGGGGACTGCAATAGTCCTATCCCATAGCTCTTAAAATAGGTTCCACAGTGCCAGCATAAGTAGGACATTGTGTACAACATGCGACGCCAGGTAAAACATGGTAAAAGGGGATGAAACTATAGGTAGAACAAGTCTACAGAGGTGGCTCCACAACCTCGCTCTCCCCTAATGGTGCATAAAAATAGTGTGAGTGGGCTTGGAAAGGAGGAATAACTAGCTGCCCTTGATAGTACCATTCCAGGCAATCCGGGTCCAGGATAGGGTCACTCATATCTATAATAAAGCACAAGATGAGGTCAAAAACATCTAAAAAATGGACCATGAACAAGGCTACTATAAATAGGACCTTGGGTTCATTATAGGGATCTTTTTAGTTCCAAGCAACCTTCTCCAAAAGCGAGGTGAAAACTAGAGCCAAACTTGGCAATAAACCCCCAAAAAAAATCATTAGGGAAAATTTGGGCTCATTTTTGGGCCCTATAAGGGATTTTTTGCCATCTTTGCCTTGAAAATGGGGGCCACGCGATGACCATTTTTTACCTTATGTTAAAACCCCATCATATGATATATCATTAGAAAGATCATGAAAAGTAGATCTTATAATTTCAAACTTTGAAACATTTGGAGTTGCTAAGCTCAAGACATACCATTTTCCTCAAAATCAAGTTTAAAGGCTACCGTAAACGGTCCACATCATCACTTTTCAACCTACTTTTTATACATCTTCCATGGGCCATGTCCAAACACCATCATGTTATATATCAATGGAAAGATATTGAAGAGTAGATTCTATATATGCAACCTTTGAAAAAATTGGAGTTGATTTACAAAAAAATTACCATGGCCCCATTTTTGATGATGTGGCATTCCTTAGAGGGCCCAAAAATGAGCCCAAATTGCTTTTTAGATAAAATTTTAAAATACAAATGTAATTAGACAACAATGCATCGTTTTTCACCAATCCAATGAGCATAAGACATAAGCATTTACATAATTTTCCATTCACACCTCACCATAAACCAGTCCGAAAACCTATCTATATTAGAGTGCATATATAAGTGACCATTTTTACATAACCACAATTCAATTTGAAGATCCCAAAATTGCATGAACCACCAATACACAAAAGTAGTCCAAAATATAGGTAGAGAAAACATTGTAACTACACAAAACATTCTAACAATCCCATGTCCTGTAGACTGCAAAAAGGACATCCGATGAAAAAAACCACATTCTAGAAAAACATTTAAAACACAAATGTAATTAGAAAATAGTGCATCATTTTTCATCAATCCAACAAGCATAAGACATAAGCACTTACAGAATTTTCTATTCACCCCTCACCATAAACCAGTCGAAAAACTTTGTCTATATTAGAGTGCATATATAAGTGACCATTCTTACATAACCACAAATCAGTTAGAAGATCCCAAAATTGCATGAACCAGCAATACACAAAACCAGTCCAAAATATAGGCAAAGAAAACATTGTAACTATACAAAACATTCTAACAATCCCATGTCTTGCAGACCCCAAAAAGTCATAAACATCCGATGAAAAAACCACATTCAACCGCGCACTCTCGGTGCGACATTTGATCGCCTACCTCTAAGTGCATGAAACAACTCAATTTTTGTTAGAGCTACTTGGTGAATAAACTCATGAGCAGTCGCATCCAAACTAAGGACCTGAGTAAAGAAAGTACATGTGCCTGCATGGAATGTATGTAGAGCGCTTACTCTCTCTTTTCTAAAAATATTCACATTTGCATCTTGGAAAGTTGTTGATCGTCAACGGAGTAGTTCACTCCCAATGCTCTAGATCCATCAAAGCTTACGTAGAAGATGTAAGATTCCTCCCTCCAGCTTTTGAGGTGTATAGGTGTAAGAACCTCCCCTTCTGATCTTGTAATTATTCCCCTCTCTGGAATAGAAGAAAGATAATGTTTTACCCTGTTTTGGCTTGGAGAGAGAAAATGTCTAAAGAGAGGTAATCCAAAATTGAGATATTTTTGGATATAAAAATCCTCCTAGTGTCTAATTAAGGTTCCTATGGGCCAATAGGATCAATCCAAGTGTGGGGAGGAGATAAATCCAATGAATAAAAGAAAATATCCAAAAATGAGTAAATGCCCACATAAGATGAAGAGTTGACTGAGTACAAGGTTTATTAGTTAAAAACTATGAGATATTACTAAAAAAAGAGATATTTTGGTATAATGATAAATTTTTGACACCTCGGTAAGGAGAGGGGGGGACTTCAAGGAGGAACCTATTTCACACATGTGATGGAGTTTTTAATTCAATAAAATTGTGATATTTTTATCTCTCCTCTCTCTTGGATCAAACCAAATCAAAAGGGAGCCAAACTAGATCCAAATCTTGTCCAAATTCAGCCAAATTGAACCTAGAAAATTCTAGGACCTAGTTGGACTTGGTTAGAGGCCTCCCTCACCTATAAATAGATCCTTAGTCTTTTGTAAAAAAATCTATGAACTATACTATGCCAATATTATACTAAAATAATGATATTTTTTATTATCCCTTAAAAATCCTCTCCTTTTGGAGAGAGTGGAGCCTCTCTCTCTCTTCAACCATCCTTGGAGCTTTCCTCTCAACAAACTAACTAATTGATTGGTTGGGGGCTTCTTCTAAGATAGAGAAGTAAGCAAAAACAAGAGGTAAAGTGTAATTTTATGGTTTTTCTCTACTATTCTCAATGTTTTCACTTCTCAACCCCTCTCAAGCTTGAGAAGTTTCTAAATTAAGTGTTTATAATGCAAATCAAGATTTTCTTAAGAGTTGTAATGAATAATTAAGAAAAGTTTACATTTATGCTTAATTAGGATGCTTTTTATGTTTATCTCTCTCTCCCCAAAGAATTGTCATTCCTATGACCAATTCTCTATTCAATTGATGCTTTTCAAGGAGAAATTCTCAATTCACAAATCAAACTCTAGGCTTGTGAAGCTAGAGGTTATGAAAATGGTTTTTTATACTTATATGCTAGTAAATTATGGTAATCTTATGAGTTAAATCCATAAATTGGATTTAAGGTTAAAACATAGTTATACTATCATAATTACATTACTAAGTCTTATTGTTTTTAAAAATATTAAAAATTGTCAGTAATAGCAGCGGAGCTATGGCAAAAATTTTAAGAAATTGATACATAATTTATTCTTATGCATAACATGAAAAGAGGACTTCCTACCATATTCCAGGATTGAATATCCTAGGCTAAAAGAATGATTTTCATCACATTCAAGGGAAAACTAATTTTTAAGGTTTATGTATAATTAAATAATTAAGAAAAGATAAAGATCCAAGTTTGTGATTTTGGTTACCTTCGATATGTTTTAAGAATAGAATATTCAAGTTTGATCTACAAGACATAGATATACTTAAACATGTGAATTTACATAAACTAAACAATTTTTATTCTTTATTTTCATGTAAAGTGTTCTACCACCAGTGTATCCATGGCTGGAGACACACGCTTTGACAAGGACCATGCAGAACAACGTTACGCTCGACTTGTTTTTATAGATGATGAGTGTGACAACTTGATTTATTATGGTATATGTAGTGGACAATGCAACACATGGTTTTTGTTTTTGCTTTGCGAGCCATGATTGTTGGCAATTTTGTTTTGATTTTATTTAATGTAGATATTGTTGAGCTCTAAAAACCCTAAACCCCATTGAGAGTGGGTCATGTTATGTGTAGTCACAAAAATGTAGTTGGTGTGGTATTTCAATTTTGTATGGTGATTGACGTGATCTCTAATGTATCTCAACAATGATAGGAAATGTGTTCCTTCAATCAAAGATTATCTTTCACGTGAATGGAAAATACTAGAATTGCTTATGTCTTCTACTCACTTTGCATTGTTTTCTAGGTACATTTCTGTTCTAAAAGTTTTTCAAGTTAACTCCATTTTTTTTGGGGTTTGTTGTGCCAATTTTCAACTAGCTCGGAAAAGGTTGCTCTCTGTAAGACTCTTTTTAGTCATTCAATACTTGAACATCTACATGTACTCATGGCTCCTTTCTTGGAAATGGCCATTCATGGTCTAAGGCTCAAGGCAAGCTTGATAGCCATCCTCATGGGGTGAGAGGTTAAATCACTTAGGCCTTATGCACACTCCTCCTTTGCTACATGTACATATGGATTTTCTCTATTTTCTTCATAATCTCATGTATTTCTCATGTGCACTTGTTTCTCATCAAATGGATACTAGAATTGGACTTTTGTGTGTTTGATTTCTTGATTCTTGGTCTAGATCCATTTCAATTGGTATCAGAGCGTTGCTTTTGATCCACTCTCTTGAATTTTCTTAAAAATTGTTTGAGTGTTCTTGGTTTTCTTGATGTTCTTGATTTTCTTGATTTTTTGAATTTTCTTGACCAAGAAGATGGATATCATGACTTTGGATGGTGGAGTTTCTTTATCTTTGTTTGTTCCTAAGCTTTTGGAGCCATGGGTTTTATGGGGACCAAATTTTTGGGGGACCGCTCCAAAATTTGAAATGTAAGACCAAAATTGGGGGAGATTCACTAATCTTGATTAGTGTTAATCCAAAAACGTTTTTCCCTTTATTCTTCCTCCTTGCTTGCTTTCTGAGAGCCTTGGTGAGATGATTATGATATTAGATCTTGAAAAACCTTTGGTATGTGATTAGGCAAGCTATGGGCATTATTTCAAGAGTTGTAGAGCTTCTTCGCTTAAACAAATTCATTGTGAAGATGCTGGTGGGCTGCGCCTAAATTGTCAATTTTTTGAAGCTCCAAAACCATGTTTAATGCCTAGCAATGCCTCAAGCATTTGGCTAGCAAGGTATTAAGCATGATTAACAAGTCTATGCTTATTATGGCTGCTAAACTGTGCAATTTCATGGCCGTGAGGATGTAGTGGTATGCACGCATTTTCGAAGGAATAGGAATCATCAAAGGATGGCTACAATGCTTGGAAATGCAACTAATAAGAGTAAGCAAGTTCCTAATCTCATCAATGCTTAAATGTCTTCTCCTCTTGCAAATTAGGGGTTCCATGAAAAATTAGGGTTCTTCACCAAATTTTGGAAAAATTTCTTCATCAATTCCATATATGTGATCAATTATTGCATGAATAGAGGATTTTATGGGAATTTTGATTTTTTGCATTTTTAAATTTTCTTGGAAACTAGGGTTTGCGATCAGCTTTTTCATGAAATTCTTGCATAATGAGGCCATACCAACCTTCCTTTACCTATACATGTGTTCAATGCTTGATCCCAACCTTGATTTAGGGTTTCTTTACCTTCTTGAAAGATTTGGGGTTTTCTCTTGAAATTTAGGGTTTCACCACCATTAAGTTTTGAGATTCATGCTAATGAGCCTCTTTCCTATGCATTACTCTTCTTACATTGCACATTATACACATCAATTGGATGAGTATTTTGGGGTTTCTTGAAGGATTAGGGTTTTGAGGGCCATAATCTTGATTTGAATTCTTTTCTTCATTAAGCCTTGATCAATCTTGATACCTTACACTTAATCAAGCCTCTTTCAATCTCATTTCAATTGTATAGCTTCTATTTTGGGACATTTGGGGATTATTGTGAAGAGTTGTTAACAAAATGCTCACATGGGACTTCATATGGCGCTCACACATATCAAGAGATCATAAAAGGTGGTTTTTGGTTGTGCATTTGATGTTGGAAGCTACTACTTACACCATATTGGGGAATATGGGAATTTCCCACAAGTTTGGGACACGTGGTCAAAAGTTTGGATTAACCATAACTTGAACACCACTAATCCAAAATGAGCGCTTTATAGCTCTTTAGATTCCATTTTTCAAGCACTTTCCAACGATAGGTCATATGATAGGGTTTTGAGAAACTTACAAACATGTTATCCATGTCCCCTTTTTTAAGTATTCAAAAATGGGAATTGGGAAATTCCCAAATTCACTAATATGCTGTACAGTAACTATGCAATGGAAGGAAGCATGAGTACATTCTTGGTCGGTTGTTGATAAGAATTGTGGCATGAGTTCATGCTAAAAACCTTGGTAAGCATCTCTAGTTTCTTACACACTAGCACAACACTTGGTACTGACACATCTCAATTCCTAGAAGACTAGTGATGTGTGAGGGTACCTTGGCATATGGTGGAGAAGCCAAGGGGAGAATGCCATGAATCTAGTGTGCCATGATTACCTTGCAAAAGAGGTATATCAGATGATTAGGTACCCGAAGTGAAGACTTGGCCCCAACCCTTGGCTTGAGAATACTCACTAAGGGGGTGGGAAGGCTTGGCTAGGAGATTAGCAAGCAACGCTCCATCAACACTCAAGCTTCAATGAGAAATGGAATGCAAGTGGTCATAATGGCCAACACTATGGGTTGGTTTTGCAATGGAAATGATGCCAAATGCATTATGCAATGATAGTCAATGATGCCTTGATATGATAAGTGTGTTGGAAAATGCAAAGGATATTGTGGGAATGCCATTTTGATTGCATGGGAAATTGAAATTTCTTCCATAATACAAAGGAGACTATGGCAAAATTTCTCCAAACATTCTGATGCATGCAGTGAATTGATGGCACACAATTAATGAATGGAGTTGCTTTTTATGGTCACTACACTTGGGGAGAGCAAGAGGCAATGCATCGCAATATGAGCCCAATGGAACCATTCTTGTACATAGGTACTAAACCCTAATTCAGTCAAAGCACATTAGGACACTGAAATTTAGGTGCTTACTTAAGCTCATAGTACTCCCTTAGACCTACACAACAAGCCCTTAACCTCTTCGTTTTTAAATCATTGGGATAGTCAAACCTAAATGGTTGACTTTTACCAACATGTACTTTGACTTTGGTCAAACACTCTTAGGCATAGTTAGTACTCATCATTACAAGCTCACACACCAAGTTTCATCCAAATATGATGAGTTTTAAGTATTCTATAGCTTAATTTCCATTTCTAGCCTATATATATGTGAACTCTAAGACAAAGGATATTAGAGCACCTCATCTTAATTGGTTCTTTGCATGGTTGGATAGGGTATCTCATAAGTTTTATATCAAGCATTAGATCTCCCCAATCCGAGATCCCTACCCCAAGTTATAGCCAATTTTCCAAAACATTAAATTTTCTTGGAAAACCCAAGCCTAAAGGCCGAGGAAGAATGCATTGAACTCTGAGGATATAGAGGGTGACGATATGGTGCAACATGGTAACATGGAGTTACCAGAGGAGATTCTTGGTCAATCTTCAAGAGAGGTTGAAGAAGCCTAGTGAATGTTGGAAGTTCCCACAAACATACCCCCCAATCCTCACATACCATTTCAAATGCAACTCTTCTCCAAATGTTGATGGAGATAAATGCAAATTTTGATTCCATGGCTACAAGGGTGGAAATGAGTGTAAACTTTAATACTATGTCTACAAGAATTTTATTGATGAAAGAAAGTTAGCCTAGCCAATGGGTCAACTTAAGCATGATGATGGTCATGGTGGTCATCAAGGAGACAGGCAACCCTTTCATGGGATCTCTTTGAAGACCAAAGAGAAGGAAAGCAACATATGCAAGAGGCTTTTACAAGGGTTACTCATGAAAATTGTACAAATAATAACACATGTGGATTCATGGTGGTGAAGGCTAGAAGACCTCTCATGAAGGAAATGAGGCCTACACCTTTCCAATACAGTCCCTCTCAATTACATGGAAAGTAACATACAGGAAAACAACATACATCTTGGTTTAAACACTTGGAACCAAACATTGGAGAACCCAAAATAGTATCTTCACATTTTAATTCAATCTTCTACGTTTGAAGAAGAGTTGTATGTTGATGATGATGTGGTTTAACATGATTTGGGAGCATATTTCTTTTGCTAATTCTTATATGTAATCACAAAAGGGCAAGTCACGTCATGAGAATCCTACTCCCAATGCTTCCAAAGATATCAAGGACAAGGTGTCCCTTTGCAAGTTCAAGGGTGATGGTTCCTCTTTGCATAAATTGTAGGAGTGGATGACCAAGCTAAATGCTTATTTTCAGCTGTACCTAAGGGTGATCAAGATAAAGAGCAATTTTCCTCTTTACACCTGGAAGGTTATGCTCACCAATGGTGGATACATATGGTTAAGCATGGTAATTTACCATACTCATGGGATGATTTGAAAAGGGAGATGAACTTGACTTTTATCTCACCTTTGGTGCTTGATTAAATACCATGAGCAATGGTATGAGCTTTCTCAAAAGGGCATGGTAGTAAGGGAGTACATAAAAAGCTCTATGAAGTTATCCATGTATGTGGAACGGAGTACATAAAAAGCTCTATGAAGTTATCCATGTATGTGGAAGGGATTAAAGAGAAAATGAAGATGAAGAATTTTATACCTGGGTTGGATCCTTCCATCAAGGCAGATGTGTCAGCTCAAAGACCACATGCCCTTAAAGAGGCTATGAGGTTGGCGGAGCTATAGAAAATCACAACCCACTATTGAAATATACAAGTGAATAGGGTGTGTGCGGGAACAAGCCCTTAGCAAGAGGCTGTAAAAGAGAATCTGTAAATGTGAGAGAACCTGTGAAAAGGTGAGAAGTATCTACTGGGAGAGAATAAAGGGTAGCGTGAGGAGATTTAGGAGGTGTGGAGATATTTTGGGAGAGGTGGAGAGAATCAAGCAAAAGAGGTGGAATGAATCAAGGAGAAATCAATGGGATTGGATGCTTGGATGTAAACTGTATAAATTGAGGCATTGGCCTAATGAGAATTTTCTAGTTTCTGATTATCCATGCCTACATTAAGCTATCAGTTAATTGCTCACTAATCATGTCCTAATTATCATATTAATGATGTTTATTCTAGCATTTGATCCACCAAAGCTCATCACATTGCTGCAAATTTAACATGGTATCAGAGCCTAGCCTAGAATCCATCAATTTGTGAGTCCATTATCTTGCTAATCACTTGGCTAATTAGGATTAGTAGATAATTAAGATTTTTATCTCTTTTTCAACAAACCCTCTGTACCCCCAGCTGGTGGAGGAGCTCTATATCCCTTCATACATCAAATTAGCCCAAACCACTTTAGCCACACATAGCTATCACCCTTGTGCTCCAGCCCATTCAAACAAAAGCTCAAACTGCTAGCGCACGTTGCTGTTCTACGCTATTTTGCAGGCACCTATTTTCTGAGGGAGAAATGAAATCTTTGCTGCTCCAGATCAAATTGCTCTAATTCCTCTTGGCCCTAGGGGTTTTCAAGGGTGCTATACAAGCTGGTGAAGATGGATTTTGATTTGATCAAGTCTACAGTGAGATCCAAGCTCTTCATCAAATCTGCAGGTGACTTTGGTAAAACAAAGATTAAGCATTCAATGTTTGGTCAAATCTTGTGTTTCTTGGCTTAATCCTCTACTAGACTAATTGTTATTGATGGCCTTGAAAGGATTTGAGCTCATTTGAACTCTAAGGCCTCAGATCTGGACTCCCCGCATACTCTATTTTTTGCACACAAAATAGAGGATTAATTTGCTAATTAGTGATTAATCAGTACTAATCACTATTTTTTGGTGCAATTGAGAGTTCAAATTAACCACTAGGTATTTGATACAGATCTCTATAACTTCATATTACGATTCAAAGATGGTTTGATACTCCAACCATTCCATACAAATTTGTTACCCTTGGTTTAATGTAATTTTTGGTGATTTTATGTTAATAAATCTGTTGTTGTAATCATCACCTAAACAACAGATTGAGTTGTAAAAGGATAGACACTGCCCTTGAATCTTGAAATTGGATCAAGAGGTAAGACTCCCTTCACATCATCATGAGTATGGCACAAGACATAGCCAAATTTAATGGGGAGCAGTTTTACACATGGCAGACAAAAACCATGTATCTGCTCATGAGGAAAAATCTGTGAGGGCTAGTTGAGGGAAGAGATGAATGCCCAAAGGTAAGAGGGGGAAATGAGTGGAAGAGAAGGAATGAGAAAGCATTAGGACTTATCGCACTCAGTTTAAATGATGAAATCATTCATCACATCTCAAGGATACAGTGGGCAAAAGATGCATGGGATGAACTCAATAAATTATTTGGCACACAAGCAAAAAATTCAAAGATAAATCTATTAATGCAATTCTACAAATTGGATATGAAGGAAAGTGAACCTTTAATCACACACTTGAACAAATATAAAAGCATTAAGCAACAACTGGCAGCTCTATTGGCAAAAAGGTAGAAGATGATGAGGCACTAGCAGTGCTTCTGATGAAGAGTGTGGACAACGGTGAACATGAAAACATTGTAGCAACACTAAAGAATGTACCTGAATTGAAGCTACACGAGATAGGAGCTCTACTAGAGCAAGAGACCAGAGGCAAAGAGAAGAAATGGCTAGACTCAATAGCAGGAGAAGAAAAAGCATTCTTCACCCGAGGATGATTCTCTCGAGGACAAGGACGAGGAAGAGGCAGAGTAGGAGGAAGAACCTTCACTTGCCACAACTATGGAAAGCCAAGACACATGGTAAGAGACTGCTACAGCAAACCCAGTGGAGAAGGAATATCGGCAAACTTCATGGAGGCTCCTAAGGAAGTGGAAATGGACCAACTTTTCTGAGAGAGAGAGAGAGAGAGAGAGATAAAAACCGCACAACCCAATGTAACCTGCCGCCCAACATAGTAAAACCACCTTTGAGCCACCGATGATGTGGGCCATGTGGTAGATGTATGTGTGAGCGCTTTAGTCAAGGTCACGGGCACTTGTAGTAGCCTTGGACGACACATAGAGAGAGAGTGTGTCAAGGACTATGAGTTTAGGGACTTGAGGCACTAGTCGCGGACTATCAAGTAGGAGGGAAACTTGGTATAGGGTCCAGGTGTGTTAGGAGCATTCACTTGAGGGGAGGTGTTGAAATATACAAGTGAATAGGGTGTGTGCCAGAAGAACAAGCCCTTAGCAAGAGGCTGTAAAAGAGAATCTGTAAATGTGAGAGAACCTGTGAAAAGGTGAGAAGTATCTACTAGGAGAGAATAAAGGGTAGCATGAGGAGATTTAGGAGGTGTGGAGATATTCTGGGAGCGGTGGAGAGAATCAAGCAAAAGAGGTGGAGAGAATCAAGCAAAAGTGGTGTGGAGATATTTTGGGAGAGGTGGAGAGAATCAAGCAAAAGAGGTGGAGTGAATCAAGGAGAAATCAGTGGGATTGGATGCTTGGATGTAAACTCTATAATTTGAGGCATTGGCCTAATGAGAATTTGCTAGTTTTTTATTATCCATGCCTACATTAAGCTATCAGTTAATTTCTCACTAATCACATCTTAATTATCATCTAATCTCTTTGTTAATGATGTTGATTCTAGCATTTGATCCACCATAGCTCATCACATTGCTGTAAATTTAACACCCACTTTACTAATTAATGACTCATCTAAGACACACCCATTATTTCTTCTAAAAATAAGAACACAAACTTTCTTCCTATACCACCCTCTTCCATTCCTAGATTGACTACCATTTATGGGGGTGGATGGGGGTGGACAGACCAAGAGTGAAGCTCATTTTGATGCAAAGAAAGGGAATATTTCCAAGAAAAAGTCTCCTCAAACCTTCAACAAGACTCAAAGGACGGATGACCCAAGTTAAGAATCAAAGGATTATGCTTCAAGTGCAAAGATACATGGTCACCCGAGCATGTATGCAAAGCTAAGAAGGACGATTCTCATGGATGGAGGAGAGGATGCCAAGGAGTCCCATGAAGTTGAAGAGTTTAAGGACTGTCATGAAGGAACACAAATTGAAGAGTCACATGAGGCTCACTCTTTCATAAAATAGGGTGATGCATTTCCATTTGACCCCGGTAGTTGGAATAATGGTCACATTGTGGATGACACGACATTTCAAAAGGATACATTTCCATTTGACCCCGGTAGTTGGAATAATGGTCACATTGTGGATGACACGACATTTCAAAAGGATACATTTCCATTTAACCTTGGTGGTGGGATTCATCTATGAGAGAGATGTTCACACTTAGTGGATTTAATTATGGATAAGGATGCATGGAAGCCACTTTCTTATGTGAAAAAACAAGTTCTATTATGGGAGGATGTGGTTTGACCATTTGATATGCATTATATAGGCTTTCATGACTCCTACAATGGAAGATGTGCATTTTGGAATTTTCTGGACAAATTTGGCAGAGGCACTTTTGGGAGTCTTTTGATGATTTTAGTTATTTCTAATGGTTACTTTGATGGTATTTTATGATATATAGATGCTTTTTCATCATGCTTATTCCATTTGGGGCTCATTTTGAAGTGTTTTCATAAGAGATTTGCACAGCAGGTGGTTTCGACATCGACATGGGTTGCCATAATAGTCCACTATGCTTCAAGAGAACTTCCTTCATGATTGGAGGGTCTAGTTCTACATTTCTCATTCCATGAATTCATGGGTTCATACTACTTTGAAACATGGCTACTTTTGGAGACCCACACATATGTAGTGGAGATGAAGTCTCATGGAATTTCTTACATTTGGAGAGCATATTTGGGACCTTCACCACTTCCCAATGATTTCATTTGAGGCTATGTTGAATTATAGATATCTTACATATGATTTTGAGGAAAAACTATTTGGGAAGGGATGACTTGTAATGAAGCACAAGATAAGGTCAAAAACATATAAATAATGGGCCATGAACAAGGTTGCTATAAAGAGGGCCTTGGGTTCATTATAGGGATCTTTTTAGTCATTCTCAACACTTGAGCATCTATATTTACTCATGTCTCCTTTCTTGGAGATGGCCATTCGTGGTCTAGGGCTCATGGTGAGAGGTTAAATTAATTAGGTCTTATGTACATTCCTCCTTTGCTACATGTGCATGTGGATTTTCTCTATTTTCTTCATAATCTTATGTATTTCTCATGTGTCCTTGTTTCCCATCAAATGGATGCTAGAATTGGTGTTTTGTGTGTTTTATTTCTTGATTCTTTGTCTAGATCCATTTAAATATCGATCCACAAAAAGTCCATGCTCACGGCTTGTACTCAATAGAGAGTAGTACTTTATTCTCTTATTTGACATGTGATCTTTCTTAGCATATTTTTTGAAAATTTTATTTTTGTGGTGGTTAGTTGGATTTTTTATTTTGTGTACACTATTGGTGCAAGCTATATTGTCATGGGTTATATTTTTCTAATAGGCTCCCTCTTGATATTTGACATGGAGAAAAACATGTTGGGTAAAAGTAATGATATTAGCATAAGTCTCCCCTTCCTGCTTTCTATCATACCTTGACCTTGCGGAAGGTATTGTAGGTTTTTTGTAACCATCCCTTCCAATTGTGTTCCATCAATGTTTTTTGGTTAGGAGCACCCTTTGTTACTTGTGGCATGTCAATTTTCAACTTTAATGGTGGTAAAGTGCTCTTGTAAGACTGGATGGAGCTTATGGGTTCTCCCTTATAGATGAGCAATGGAGTTGACACTTATAACAAGGCAATTTGTACTTGCATAATGGGTTGCTCTAGGGAAACCAATGGGGTTTAAACTTGGATAGCCAACAATGGTTTTGTAACATTTTGTAGTGTAGAAGCTTCACCATTAACCACCATGTCTCATGTGATAGGAGCATTTTGTAGTGTAGAAGCTTCACCCATTAACCACCATGTCTCATGTGATAGGATTTCTTTTTGGTATCCATACTTGTTTGGGAATTGGTGGGGTGAAGGTTCTTTTACAATAGTTTTTCCTTTGTTATTATAATTTGAGCTATTGAAGCCTTTATCCATCCTGACGAGGAGATTTGGGAATTTGTAAGTGGCGTAGTGAGACGTGGTATACATTTATGTTTTGGTATCCAAAAACAATGGTTACCCTCATAGTAGCCTTGAGCTTTCAATAAGTATTTGTGTATCCATTTTGGGGTAACTTGTAATTCAGACTTTGTGCACCGATTATTGTGCTGAGGCTCTCTTTGTTTTGTTGGTTGAGGTGGTACATATGGAGAAATTTTTGCAGCCCATTTCAAGGTAGACTTGGTTGCCACTTTTTTGTAGCTCATTGTATATGGTCATCCTTTTAACATGTAGGTGTTTGCCATGTGGGGGTAAAAGAATCGAGAGTTCCTTGAATACTGGATGCTGAAGTGGAGGGGGTTTCCTTGGATTTTGTGGATATTGAAGCTTCCTCCTTGTTGCAACTCTTGATAATATAGCAAGCAATGGTAGGGGTATATGAGTAGAATGTTCTTTCATGGCTAGGGGTATATGAGTAGAATGTTCTTTCATGGCTTCATCCACAGAGACACACCTTGTTAACCACTCAATCATACATCTAGCAGCTTTCATCCATGTGCGACCAATTATTACTGGTTCAAGTAATGTTCTTATAGGCATGACTAGAAAGTCTACCACTATGCAAGCATAGTATGTCTCTATTTGTAGTAGCCCAAGAACCTTGGTATTACCTGAAGCAATGTACCATACATCATCTTTATGTGCTACTTCAACATTTTCAGACATGGCATTAACAACATGTTGTATAACAAACAACCTTTCATTATCCTCATTGTTTCTGCTCGAGGATGCATAGTTGTTTTGCTACAATTTCCCATTTTGCATGTCAGCCTGCTTCTTATAACAATCTGCCTACACATGTCCAGGCTTACCACAATAAAAGCATCCATGTGTATCATTATACTGCCTTTGCCAATTTCCACAACCTCTTTGACTCCCCCTGCCTCTGCATTGGCCTCTTCCACCTTTGCCAATTTCCATTGGCCTCTTTGACTCCCCCTGCCTCTGCATTGGCCTCTTCCACCTGCGTGTTGTTGTTATTGTGAATTCTGGGATTGTTGTTGTTGCTGCTATACTGGCCATAATTCTGATTACCTATTCGGCCACCTCCTTGACCGCATCCATGGCCTCCTCTACCTCGTCCTCTTCCTTGAACTTGTGTAGAAGGCCTGTTGCTGTGAACTATTTTTGTTTTGTGAAGGTTGTTGGTCTTCACCCAAGCTCTTCTCTTCTATAATCAGCATAGACACCAAATCTGTGAAATTGGGAATGTTTTTCCGAGTTTGAATAGACGTCTTGAATGCCTTGTATTGTAGCCCGAGACCACGTAGACAGACTTCCACCTTGTCATCATCATCTACTAAAATGCCAATAGATGCAAGGGATTCCACAATACCCTTGATCTTCAATGCATAGTCATTTGCAGACATACTCTTTTTCTCCACAGTATGAAGTTCATTCTTCAACTGTATCTTTCGTGCCTTGGTATTCGTTTCATAGAGTTTTACCAAGGTGTCCCACGCCTCCTTGGGGGACTTGGCATCCTGAATGTGCCCAATCATTGTCCTGTGTACTGATAGAGAGCCCCAATACATAACTTTTCTGGATCCTTGCTTCCAATCCTTGAACTCTTTCACATCTGCAGCAATCGGATTGATCTCCGGTATCTCCGGTGCCTCTTCATGCTCACCTTCTATGTAGTCCCAATAACCCTTTCCCATCAGGAAATTTGTCAACCTGGTTCTCAACGATAATCTGGTTTATGCCATCATTTGACATCTTGCCCCAGAAATAGCACTCCGGTTTGTCTTGCACAAACTGCTGTATTTTGTGCAGCGGTACTGTACTACACTCAAGTGTCACAACACGTGACCTCAATGTGCATACATACACCCAATGGCAACTGTTGACCTCCTTGCAGTACACACAATGTCTGTACAACCAATCTGTCTTCCTGCAGTTCTTAAAACAGAGTTCTGCAGAGATTCGATGACTTACCCGGCTGCAGTGCTCGAAATCTCCTGCTTTCCAAAAAACAGAGGTCCCAACGCGCCCATAACACGTTTTTGGCCCAAAAAATGATGTCCGATAGTCTGATAGGACCGTATAGTTGCCCTATAGCTTTACTCTTGCAAAAGCTCCTCAATCGTTTGGCGGTGCCTCCCGTAGAGCTCCCGACGACAAGGGTGTAGTCACCAACACAAATAGGGAAGAGTAGTTGAAGCTCTTACCCTCGTATCGCTTCCTGTGCTTCTCTTGCTTGCAGCTCAGCCCTTAGCATGAACCAGGCTCTGATACCATGAAAAGATGTAGGGGAGAAGAGAGCTTGAGCTCTTGCAAGCACACACACACTCACAAAACCCTAAAAGAGAACACACAAGGTGAGAGGCTTTAAATCTTCTTCTTCTTCACACAACACTCAACACACCATATACAAAGATAAGAGTACTCACCATATGAAAAGGTACTCAACCAAATACATACTAGGGTTCTCTATAGTGTGAACCCAGCTAAATGAGCTGGCACTATAACTGTGCCAGTCTCTAGAATGGCTGTCACACAGCCTGTCATCCCACTGGCCGCATATCACCCATGATCTCACCAACCATGCCAGTGGTGTAAGTGTGGGTGTAAGTGTGGGGCCTACCCCCCAGGTCAGCCTGTCATCCCACTGGCCGCATATCACCCATGATCTCACCAACCACGCCAATGGTGTAAGTGTGGGGCCTATCCCCCTGTGAATTTGTAGAGCAATTGAGTATGTCACTCCACTTTCAAATAAAAGAAGGATTGAAAGATGTTTGGAGTATGCCAAAAGACTTTTAAAAAAAGAGCATTACATCAAAGGGTCTTGAAGCGGTTCTTGATCTCAATAACACATGTAGATATACATTTGTCCATAGTGTGATTTTTCTTGGGTAGTTAACTAAACGACACCAACCCCGTGTATCCATTTATCCATAGTGTGCTTTTTCCTGAGCAATTAAGTGAATGAAACCAACCCTATGTATTTAAAATGTCCACTAAAGGTCTTGGAAGTGGACTAGAATTGGTTAATAGGATGAGACGAGGATGAAATCTACAAGATATGTGGGCTCATTTTAACCATGTCCATAGAGTCCCTGGTTTGGCTAACAGTGTCTGCTCATGTTTATTACCCTTATGTCCATAGAGTCCCTGGTTTGGCTAACAGTGTCTGCTCATGTTTATTACCCTTATGTCCATGACCTTTTAGCTACATGTGAGTTCAAAGTTGAGGATAGAATTTCAAAAGATGCTAAATAATGTGGTGTAAGAAAATGGCTATGGAATACCAAAATTTAGAGGGTTCATGGGGTTGATAATGTAAATGCCAATTGGATTGCGGTTTGCACTATGTAGTTTGGATTGAGGTTTTCACTATTTACTTTGGAGGGGCAAAAAAAAGGTGCTAAAGAAAGAAAGAACTTACATTTTTCACTAGGAGGAAATCATGGTGAGTCATACACAAATTCATACGTCCCCCTTTCCATTAGGACCATAAGTCTTTGTGTTGTAAATGGATAAATTCATACGTCCCCCTTTCCATTAGGACCATAAGTCTTTGTGTTGTAAATGGATAAATACACTGCAAAATTTAAATTAGAAAATTCTGGTAGACAAACATGTAATTCAAGTGGAGACCCAGTGTTGGAAACATGGATAGCTTAGTGGGATATCAGGGTATTCCATTGCGAATCTTGGATCATGACTCCGGATGAGTCTGGTTTTTTTTGCCAACACTAACCTTTGAGAGACTAAACTTGCAAGCATGGGAGCAAGTGTGGGTTACAAGAGCCAAGTTTCACTTTAGAAGGCCACTAGAGCAGACATGCCAATGATAGTTTTACACAATGTTAAATATAATGCTTACTTGAAAGGAACTTATATAGGAAAAGGACCAAGGATGCAAGATATGGCAAAAAAAAAATTATAATGAGGGTGCAGGAACATCTTTGAGCAAAATACTCATGGAGCTAGCACACTCTTCAATGAAAGAGATGGGGATAAACTCTCTTAAAATGTAGTGTGGTGATGTAGATCATCAATGTAGTGTTTGCAAAAAACATCCAATGCTTGCAGATCTAATTGTGATCTTGAAGGAAGACAACCACAAGCCTAAATACATGACTGTTATAGTGAACAATCGGCAAGGTGCCCCAAAATGTGCACAAGGAGGGAAAACTGAGGCATGGATCATAACAAAGTTACCCAAAATAGTGTGGGCTCTCTGAAGGATAGATGTGGGTAAGAAAATGACTGTTATAGTGAACAATCGGCAAGGTGCCCCAAAATGTGCACAAGGAGGGAAAACTGAGGCATGGATCATAACAAAGTTACCCAAAATAGTGTGGGCTCTCTGAAGGATAGATGTGGGTAAGAAAATGACTTGTTTTGGGCGATTACCTAGGCAAAGTGGAAGCTATGGGAGATATATCTACGAGGGAGATGGAGATATAAATGAGAGAGTGCCTACAGCATGCTTTTGGGGTGTCTTTGTACATACCGTACTAGCATTGTCGGGGCATTCGTTTGGTTGTGTAACTCGGTTCCCACACTCACTCTTGGGATGTTGATGAAAACTAGGTGATTGACACACCTAGCCCCACACCTAGTGGATGATGGGACATGTCTACAGCCACATGAGATAGAAGTGCTTGGTGTCACTTTTTAAAATATAGTACCTTAACATATGGTGGAACTTTTTGTCTAAAATATACCACCCTAAAATATACCACCTTGAAATATAGCGGAACTTTGTTTTTCTTGAAGTATTAGCACCTTGACATATGGTGGAACTTTGTGTTATGGTTGGGCTTATGCTTGCGTGTGCATGTTTAGAAAGTGTACCTATTTCATTCTTGTTATAGATTGTTTGGCAGGTATTGCTCAGCTTTTCTCTCTGCTCAAAAAACTCACTCATAGAATGCTTTTCCTCCATTGTACAACAAGGATGATAGGACCCCCCATTCAATGGGAGATTCCATCACGGATCCATAATGAAGTGTGCCAAGATCTTCTAATAATATTTATAGGCAATCTTTGTAAGAAATGTTAACCTTTCTTTTTCTGTCTAGATGCTACATTTATGGTTTCACCTTTTAAAAATGATGTTTTTTTAAAGGACCAAAAAATAGTGTATGTTTCATTACCCTATGCCTAATCCTCAAGAAACTCCTCATCCTCATCCTATTCCTTCCTTGGACTTCCCTCTTATTCACCTTTTCTCCATCCCTCACCTAATCGATAGGCAACATATCCTCCTCCTCCTCTCTTACCCCCTCCCAACATTCTGCCTCTGCTCCTATTTCTCAGCAAGTCATCTTAGAGACCCATAGACAGTAATCCAAGCCAATGAAGAAAGGAGACTTCTCTTCCTTATTACATGTGGCATATTAAAACCAGCAATGCCAATGAGGTTTTGCAAAGAAATCATGAAAACCAAGAGATTCTAAGGCTTTTGAACATACAAAGGGGCATTGAAGCAAAGTTTTTAAAATTAAAATTTCATTAAAAGCCACATAATTTTCTCCTTGAAAGAGGCCACATCAACGCTACCTCTTTCATTATAGATCTTGCCATCATGGAGTTTGTTGTTATCATGTGCCTTCCAACAGCCACAACATCTTTGTAAGCCAAGCCACCCATGTGGCCATGTTAACAAAATAAAGAACAAGTTTAGTGGTGGGTAAGTGGTTTCCCAAGGAGATTACCAATCTCTGAGCAAAAGAAACCAAGCGATTGCAAGAGAAAATACTCTTTTATAAGGCAATAAGTTATATTTATGGTTTAGCATATCCCATCCTTGAAGCTATTAAAGCAAACACTCAACAATGATCCCATTCATTGTATCACATCATCCTTCCATTTATTACATCACTTTATCCTTCCATTTAAGGTGATGATTTGTTTATAATCATATTTCTTGCCATAATAGTTCACTAAACTACAAAAGATATCCCCATATTCCAAAAATATAACTCAACTAGTGTAGATATGGATGTAGATTTGGATTACACATTAGCAGGATGACAACTCCACACTCATACCAAGAGCATGGTTGGTGAGATTATAGGTGATATGGAACTAGTGGTTCACAACTGTGGGATAACCTCTTTGATTCACTAGAGTTATGGCATAGTTATAGTGCCATCTCATGTAGTTAGGTTCACACTATTGTCCAACCTTGTATGTTTTAGCAGTAGAGTACTTTCCCTTATGGTATGTACTCTTATATTTATAGTAGAGCACTTTCCCTTATAGTATGTACTCTTATATTTATAGTAGAGTGCTTTCCCTTATACTATGTACTCTTATCATTATGTTATGGTTATAGAGAAGATAATAAAATAGAAGAAACTTCAACCATCCCACCATCTCTCTCGTGTGTGTGTTTGTCTACTCTTGTGTGTGTGCACTTGTCAACTCTTGTGTGTGCGCTTGTCGACTCGTGTGTGTTTTTGCTTGCAAGGAGCTCGAGCTCACCCTCTCCCTTGCATTCTTCTCAATGTGTATGCCATGATGTTCCAGGATGGAGATAACCAATTCTCAAGCTCCATGGTGGTGATGGCTAAGAGGAGCTACTATTATTGCTTGGGGTAGCCTCATTGTGCCTTTTACACCTCTTAATGTGCTTGATGGTAGCTCATCCTTTTGGTCTCACACCATAACAAGTTCTCTCATGCACTAAAAAAGAGTTCTTGGGAGACCAAAAGTATGGTAGTTCATCCTTTTGGTCTCACACCATAACAAGTTCTCTCATGCACTAAAAAAGAGTTCTTGGGAGACCAAAAGGATGGTTGTTCATCCTTTTGGCCTCACACCATGACAAGTTCTCTCATGCACTAAAAAACGATTTATTGAGCTTAACCTTTAGGTGCTTCATCTCTCTCATGCACTAAAAAAGATTTATTGAGCTTAACCTTTAGGTGCTGCATCTCTTTAATTATAGGTTACCCATGGTGTAATTGGACTTTACCATGCATTTGATTTCCTTTGATGTTGCCACCTTTCTTATCATTAACTTTTTGATTTTGGGTTTCAAGAGACCTTTGGGTTTGTTTGATGTAGTGCATCGAGTCTCCATTACTATGACTAGGATTTTAGCAAGGGCTCCCCATCCCTCTGCTTTTTATTGTTCACCCTTTCTGAAATACATGATGCTCATTTGAGATGAGTGAGATGGAAGAAGGGTGAGATAATTACTTCTAATTTTTCTTGAAAGCAACCACATCATCTCATAAGAATTTATGGGTCAAGGGCTCATGAGATATGTTTGTAGGATCATTTGCGACTATGTGCAAGATTGTATTGGTATACACAAATAAACTTAAAAATAAGAAATATTCTAGCTTTTTTCTCAGCACTTTCTAAGCAAGGTTGTAGTGTACTTCATTTGGGGTTTAGAATTACATTCTCAAATTTTTAAGTCTAGCTTATAATTCTTGATAGTTCATAGCCTTCCTTTGTTAAGATATTCAAAAGATCTCTCTCTCTCTCTCTCTCTCTCTCTCTCTCTCTCTCTCTCTCTCTCTCTCTCTCTCAATTTATATTCAATATAAGATGCATATACATGTTAAATTTATAGTGCTTTTTTAGTTTAAAAAACACTTAAAAAGTGCTTTAAAAAAAATAAAAGAGTGCCTGCAGTTGTGAAGAAATCTCCAAAAAAAGGGATGTTTTTTATTTAAAAAAATGGTTACCAGTGTTCACAGAAAACTTGCAAACCCTTATAAACAACTGTAAAATTTATTTTTGTAATTTTAAAAATCTTTAAATTGGTGGAAGTTTAAGCATTTTAGTTATATTTCAGTGAAAAAACCTGTAAATGTTGAAGAGAAACTTTTAAAAAAAATTGGTGACTACTAGAAGGGAGCAAATTACTCCGTGAGGACCCCTCATATCCTCTACAAAGCGAGGGCAAGGTAACTATCGGGTGTCGAGCCATGGATCGAGTGCTTGTTTAACATCCGGGGGCTTGTTTATAATATTTCTATTTAACATCGGGTGCCTGTTTATAGTGGTTGATGGGGGTTGAAGAGAAACTTGTAAATTTTAAAATTGCAAGTTTTAAGATGTGAGGAGAAAAATATTATCCATGAACACTCGTTAGAGGTATATACACTATAATGTACATACAACTTGTGCTCGAAAAGAAACCCGGGTTTAGTGTAATATCACCTTCAAATTTTAAAAAAATACCTGCAAATTTCGGAGCTTGAAGGTGCCAATAGTTGCAAAATTTGAGGGAATATAGTACAAATACCTTCAAAAATAAAATGAAAACTCTTGATTGATAATTTCATAATTTTATATAGGAAGGTTTTCCAATGTTTGAGAAAATAGAATTTTTTTTTTCGAGCACAGCATATACAACATGCTATATATAGGTGCTGCACAAGACAGTGCACTTTGCTGAGGTGGTCGCCTGTGTGTGTCTGGTGCGGCCCCCCCTTTGGTGTGGGTGTCTCCGGTTGAAAGAAAAAGAAGCTTTTTGGGCCTATCAAACTGACACATAACGGGCCTAGGGAATGTGCGTCTGCTTTTTGCTTTGGAGACGCAACCTCCTCCTCCTTACGTGCAACAAATTTGAGGGACGGCGGGCCTTCCCATGCCTTCAACATGCTACGCGTGCTTCTTTTCCAACCTCACCACAACAAAGACAGCCATGTTCCCCACATACATGCTCCAAGGCCAAGGATGTATTTGACCATATACATTCCTCCACACTTGTCCCCCCTTTTTGAGAGCCCTACAGGTTCCAAGTCAAAGCATAACTCACACATACTAAAGGTTTGCCATAGTTCTCCATCATCATCATCCCATGTGCTCCCTCCCATGTCCTTTATTGGTACTACTACCCATCCCTAGGAACAAATACTCTCCAAAAAGGAGCGCTTTCATTTTTAAAAAAAATTTATCCCTTATCATTACGTGGGATCATGTGTAGTTTCTTTGTTCTCTCACAAAAGGCCTTGTTGTATATACCCCCCCCCCTCCTTTTTTCTTTTTTCAAGCAATGACTTTGATGAGAACTTTTCTTTTAGGTTTATTATGTCAACTAAATCTTGAATTCCCATCAAATTTAAAAGTGTTTCATTCTCTCTCTCTCTCTCTCTCTCTCTCTCTCTCACACACACACACTCACACACCCCACATGCATCCACGCACACGTACGTGCACTTTGCTAAGGGTGAGTGTGAAGTCAAGGGCTAGAAAATATAGTGTCACTCTCCTTTTTCTTGGTCTCTAAAAAGATAAACCAAGCCTCACAAGAATGCCTCTCTTAATTCCTCTTTGCTAATATCCTTCATGGGGAATTTTACAACCTAAATTATATTAGCCATGTGAATGTGGCATACAAAATGCCACCATAAAACATGACCTTTAAGATACATGTGTATTCTAAAAGCTAGACTATATAGAGAAATTAGCACATGTGACTACATGACTTTTAACCTTTTTCTTGGCATCATGCATGCTAGTTAGCTAAAGACTATGGAAAGAAATTAGCACATGCTACTCCCAACTTGTTTTCATGCTCTAAACTTCTATATTCGTTACCTTTAAGAGTAGTTCATATATGTTTAATGCATGAGAAATGTAAAACTTTCTTCTTATTATTTTTTAGAGGCTTTTTCACCATTATCACTTTTTTATTCAATGTGGTTTGCAAACGAGTGAAGATCAAACCCATGATCTTTACATTGGGACTTTGGCCCCCTAATCCAAATTTTATTTCTTTATTATAAATCTACACTATCTCATTTGTGTTTATCATAGCCCTATAAAGGCTTGAAAGAGGTGCCATAAAAGAATAACTAGTATCACTTAAAATATAAGTTATTATACATAATAGAGGTTCATGCATTATAAACACTTCTTAACATGCCTCTTAGTTGTTGAAAAAAGAAAGAACATATAATTAAAGATGTAATGCTCATATGATATTGTCAACCTTTACATAGTGTTGACATCTATGCTTAATCAAAATTGTATATTTAAGTTACTTGAGTCACATGCTTTATCTACTAGATATTTATTTCCATAAGAGATATGTCTTCTTTGAGAATAAGTATATTCCTTTGAACTCTCTCAGAGTATCTCTAATATGTATCAAAGACATGAAATACACAAGGTTTAAGTTCCCAAAGTGGAAGGAAAGAAGGGGAATCTTGTACGGAAAAGTAAAATAAAACAAATCTTGCATGCACTTAAAGATAATATCTAAACATTATGTCTAATATTGAATCAAATTATCATGGTTTAAGATGCATTAGTTGGCCTTGATTAGCTAGGGTAAAAAATTATTTGAAGATGACAACTTGTGAGATGCATTGCATGCCTTAGCCACATGCAATAGGAGATGGGTAGGAGGAATATGCCCGAGATGCTTGATTGCTAAAGACGAGGACACATGGCACCTAATTTGGGGATGCCCTACTTTAAGAGGGGTATGCACCAAAGTGAACATATATATCTTTCAGGTCTCTTAGGTGCTATAGTCCAAAGTATGTTGGTCTCACTAGGTTTTAGGCCTGCTTAGGATACTCAAACACTTTTTGTTCTAATGAGGATTACACCATTGTGGGAAGTACGATGTTCAAGGAATGACTATTGTATGGGGAAAGAGCAAACTAGAGTCTATGTATGCTAGTTGGCTATACTGATGTTATGTAAAGTTTCTTATCAATCATTTATGTATACTAATGGGAAAAAAGAGATTGATTTTCAAGTTATCATTAGCAGTTTTGAGAAGATCTAAATTGTGGTGGGAAGGAGGAAATCATAGTCTAGATGCTAGTTAGTTACTGATGTTGTCTAAATTTGCTTGTTAATCATGTGCGTACACTAATGGAAAAAAGAGATTGATTTTCAAGTCATCATTAGTAGTTTTAACAAGATCTAAAAGAAGATTGACCTTGATGCTTTTGGTTCATTGATGTAGACGAGGAAGATCGGCTCATGTCCCTAGGGGTGGAGCCTGATGGAAGACTGCTAATCACATTCAAGTATAAGAAATGGTGGTGTGAGCACACTTCTCAATGTTTAAGTGTCATGGATATGGTCAGAGCTGGTAAGGATTTGGGTGTGATTATGGATTGGGCTTCTTCTTCTCTGGGAGATAACTTTATTCATAATATTTCATTTTATGAAGACTAGAATAGTGTTGAAATTCAAGAAAGCCATTAGATGGTCCCCTCCCTACTATTATTGGAGCTATGTAGTATGTTTTAAGGAACGGAGTCTCTTCCTCTGCTGGTAAGGATTGTGAGATTTCTATTAGTATAATAATATAAATATACACTAGTATACTTAAAAAAATCAATGTATGTTCATCGCTAAGTTGGTCTAAAAATTACAAGTTTTTCCTTTATGTTAAAAAATGCTAGCTTGACACAAAATATTTTGAGATATTGTTTCAACCATTTTTCAATTATAACATAAGACATAAATTTTTTTAAGACCTATATTTGAAGCTAACAACTATGCTTCAAAAATAAAATATAAAATTTCAAGACCTATATTCATTAAAGAGCTTACAACTACGCCTAGATAAAAACCAAAGCATTAGAGCTCTTACAACTATGCCTAGAAAAAAACCAAAGCATAAATGGAATTGGCATCATTTTTTATATGTTGTGTCATGCACAACTAAGATTAATCATTTCAACAAATGCCACAAAGGGCACGATTCATAATTATCTCTAGGTTGCACAAGATAAATTGAGCTTCGTAAATTTTGTAGTCATATATCAAGCTGTCATAACATTATTTTCTTTGTGTGTTGTGTGGTGTAGAGCTGAGAGTATTCATTTCAAACAAGCAACCTCCTCAAGGGTGTGAACCATAATAATGTGAACATGCTAAGAGGAGTGGATAGATGTGCACTAGTCGGTGTAGTCCAGATGTAGAATCTATGGCGAAGATATATCAGTGCCAGCTACCAAACCCGCCAGTGTGCGAATGACCTCAATTCCCAAAAAGTAGCGTAGATGTCCTAAATCCTTCATCTCAAAATTTCTTTTGAGAAGAATTTTCACATGCTCAATCGCATCCAAGTTGTCACCCCCAACAATAAGATCATCTACATATATGGTGATGATCACAATACCCTTATCACTCTTGCGCACATACAAAGAGTGATCTGCATCTGCCATATGAAAACCAATAGTGACAAGATACTCAGCAATCTTGTCATGCCATGCTCGTGGAGCTTGCTTGAGCCCATACAACTCCTTATGAAGCTTACATACATACTTTGGGTGACTTGTATCCTCAAAACCTGGTGGCTGATCCATATACACCTCTTCTTGTAACAAGTCACCATGTAAGAACGCATTTTTTACATCCATTTGATGTAAAAACCAGTCTTTAGCCTGTAGCCACCGCAATCATAACTCTCACAATTGCCATCATTGTAACTAGGAAAAATGTCTTCTCATAATCAATCCCATGTGTCTGTGCATATCCTTTGGCTACCAATCTAGCCTTGTACCTGTTCATGCTACCATCACTGTTATGTTTCACCTTATACACCCACTTATTACAGACAATAGCTTTCATGCCTTCAGGCAATGGCACCAAATCCCAAGTCTCATTTCCATACAATGCATCCATCTCCTCATCATAGCTTTCTCCCAACACAAATCTCCAATAGCCTTATCAAAACATGTGGGTTCTACAACCTACACAACTTTTGCCATATAAGCATGTGCCACAGAACCATCAAAAGTCAACCTTTGCACAAGTTTGTTGACTCTTCCAGATCTTTGTAGCTTTGCATTCATGGCTTCCATAGCCTTCTTCACACTAGGTGTCCTCATTGTTGGTATCCCAAGCTCCTCGTCAAGGCTCATCTCTGCCTAGAATCTCCATCAACAAAGAGAATGCCTTGTAGAAATATCAGGTATACCAAGGGGCTCAACCACTTTCTCTTTGCATTTATGTGATGTACCAACTATATTTTTAGGATTGGTATTATGACGCAGCCTTCCACTCCATGGTCTATCAACAAAACCACTGGATGAGGACTCTCCTAGTCCACTCAATGTGTCTGTGATTGCTGACTTGCATTCTGTGCAACTACATTTCCACTTACATCAGCCCCAACAGCATCTTTTTCATCTCAACAGCACACCAGCTACTCATCTCATCAAATACAACATCCACTCTTACCCTCAATTCATGTGTAGCAGGATTATAACATCTATATCCCTTTTACTCAAGGGAATACCCAATAATAAACACACATTTTTTTTCTTTTGGACCCAGCTTAGTATGCAACTCATCTGGCACATGCACATATGTAATACATCCAAAAACTTTCAAGTGAGACAAATCAAGTTTCCTGCCCGTAAACTTTTCCTCTGGCATTACATCCTATACGATTGCAGTAGGAGTCCTATTCATGATATAAACTACTATAGACATAGCCTCTGCCCAAGAGCTATGTGGCATATTCTTCTCTGCCAATGCTGGTGCTATCTCTGCAATGTGCTTGTTTTTCCGCTCAGAAACTCCATTTTTTTACAGAGTGTATCTACATGTAAATTGTCTCTGAGTCCATTCTTATACAAGAATTTAGAGAACTCATTGAAGAAGTATTCTCCCCCTCCATCTGACCTTAGGCACTTCACATGCTTTCCTGTCTATTTTTTAGCCATCACTCTAAAATTCTAAAAATGAGTGAACACTTCACTCTTCTCCTTAATGAAATACACCCACACTTCCTCATGTGGTTCATCAATGAAGGTTACATAGTACCTGCAGCCACCCATAGACATAGTCTTTGGCAGGACCCCATACATCTAAATGCACAACATATAGTACATTTCTGCTCACATTTTTGTCATGTGGAAATACATGTTTTGTTTACTTTTCAAATTGACATGCTTCACAAACTTTCTTCATACCTTCAACTTTAAACTTAGGCAACCCTATCACCATTTCTTTAGTCTGCATAGACTTCATCCTTTGCACATTTATATGCCCAATTCTCTTATGCCAAATGCCTGTATCTACAACAACTCCTGAACATTCAGCACTCACTTCAGGCATATTTACATTCAATGTAAACATTCTACCCACTCTGTTACCTTTTGCAACCAACCTACACTTATCTTTAAAGTCTTCTATATATAACAGCCACAACAGGGTTAAATCGGACTTGCAAACCTTACTCAATCATCTAGCCAATAGAAACTAGATTCTTTATAATATTCGGAACATGAAGTACATCTGCAAGGTACTTTACCTTACCATCCTGCATGGACAATGGCACATCCCCAACATGGCCAATCCGATGAGTAGTGTCATCCCCTGTTGTTGCAAACAAATCTTGGTCATTCAAGACTCTTTATTTCCTTGAACCTCTTACCACATGACTTGTCATGTGGTTCGAAGCACCTAAATCAACATTCCATACATCATCCTTACATGTTGCTACATCATTCCCAGACACAGCATTAACCACATGTTGCATAATAAACAACCTCTCATTATCCTCATTATTTTTGCTAGAAGATGCATAATTGTTTTGTTGCACTTTTCCATTTCGCATGTCACTTTGATTCTTATATAGCAATCTACCTACACATGTCTAGGCTTATCATACTAAAAACATCCTCGTGTATGATTATGCTGCCTTTGCCAATTATCAACGACCTCATTGGCTCCCCCTGCCTCTAAACTGGCCTCTTCCACCTATGTGTTGTTGTTGTGAATCCTGGGACTGTTGCTGCTATTGCTGACCATAATTCCTGATTACCTGTTTGGCCACCACCTTGGCCATGTCCACGACCTCTACCTTGTCCTCGTGTGTAGAAGGCCTGCTGCTCTGAATTGTTTTTGTTTTGTGAAGACTATTGATCTTCACCCAAATTCTTCTCTTAATGATAAGCATTGACACCAAATCTGTGAAGTTGGGAATGTTCTCTTGAGTTTTAATAGATGTCTTGAACGCCTTGTATTGTGGCCTAAGACCACATAGACACACTTCCACCTTATCATCTCATCATCAACAAAAACACTAGTTGATGCAAGGGATTCCACAATGCCTTTGATCTTCAAAGCATAATCATTCACAGACATGTTTTTCTTCTCCACAGTATGAAGCTCATTCTTCAACTGAATCTTTCGTGCCTTGGTGTTGGTTTCATACAGCTTCACCAAGATGTCCCATGCCTCCTTAGGTGACTTGGCATCCTGTATATGCCCAATCATGGTGTCTTGTATACTACTAGAAAGCCAATACATGACTTTCTTGGCTCCTTGATTCCAATCCTTGAATTCTTTGACATCTGTAGTAGTTGGATTAATCTCCGGTAGATTTACCTTTGTAGCTTTGCTCCCACGAAGAAAGCTCTGTAGCCCAAAACCGTATAGTTACCTTGTAGCTTTGCTCGCAAAGAAAGTTCCTCAATCGGAGTTCGTTTGCCAGTGCCTCCCGCGAAGAGCTCCTGACAAGGGTGTAGTAGCCAACATAAAGGGGAAAGAGTAGATGAAGCACTTACCCTCGTACCGCTTCCTTTACTTCTCTCGCTTGCCGCTCAATCCTAATATGAACCAGGCTCTGATACCATGAAAAGATGTAGAGGGAAGAGAGCTTTAGCTCTTGCAAGCACACACACACTCACACAAACCCTAGAAGAGAACACACAAGGTGAGTATATACAAGCGGTCCATAATGTGAACACGCTAAGAGGAGTGGGTAGATGTGGACTAGTAAGTGTAGTCCATCTATAGAATCTCTAGCGAAGATATGTTGGTGCCAGCTTCGAAAAACCCACTAGTGATGTAAATGTCGAACGGTCATGCAGGTGCCTCGTGAGTGTCAGCTCATGTTGAGCTTGAGATCTCAACAGATTGTGTAAAACCCTCAACCTTAAATATATCCATGACCATTTTCATTCACTAGCCTAGATCTTTGACAAAATTGATTTTCGGTTTAATCATTTATAATGTTCCTTAACTTATAAAAATCACCATTCAAAATAACCTTTGAGAATACAACCATTGAATTTGTATAGAATACAACTTAACATTGTAATTTCAACACATGGCCACCCATGAGAAACTTGTTCCTTTGATATAAGAAGAGTATAGAACCCAATGAATGCAAGCAACAAGAGTAAGGTTGAATGAGAAACATACATATCACATAGATGAAGAGGTAGAGATAGAGGAAGAGAAAGATATAATTTCACTTATTCACTAAATTAAAAAATTAAAGAATTTAATAGCAACAATAACCCATCTTCATCTTATGAAAGAAATATAGGAGGACAATCATGGAGAAACCAACTCATCTTCATCCTATAAAAGAAATGGGCAATTGTTTAGAAACCAACCCAATGAATGATTGAGAGGAAAATGCAACCAAAGAGAAAGCCATAATTAAAGAGGCTGATCACATCCAAGAGGTAATCTTGAATGTCATTATTTTATATAATGGGTCATTATACCACATATTTAAAGAATGGGAATCGGTTATATTATATGAGCAATGATCAAAATCAAAGCATGAATGAAACTTATGCATTGGTGAGTCTTGATAATGTGTTGATAATAGTGATGCTTGTAAAGTGGGCCGCCTTGTGATTTTAAAAATGATCAAGACCTATGGTACATTGAAAGTAGTACTTCTATCCACATGAAATCAAAAAGTTATACATTGGTGACTCTTGAAAGTCTTGATAATGTGTTGGATACTAGTGATGCTTGGATAGCCTTGTGATTGGAAAAATGATAAGACTTACTTCTAGCCACATGAAATTGCATGGTGGGAGTGGTTTATACAAATAGAGAATGTGGATAGAGCAAATGTCATAGTGTTTACAATTGACAATATGACAAATGTCATCAAAGATTAAGATCAACTTGCATGATGGTAAGAAGAGTAGAGTAGATAATGGTCCTTATGTGCCTAATCTATCTAATATTTTTTTATCAATAGAGAAAATGGTATTGAAAGGATACAAGATTAAATTTTAAAATGGGTAATTTTTATTAAAAACAAAAGAAAAGGATATCACATAATTGGCAAGGAATAGGGAGTAAGCTTTGTAGATGGTTCTAAACTTTTACTAAAAGATGTCCACTTCAAAATCACATAATTAGCAAGGAATAGGGTGTAAGATTTTTAGGCCGGTTCTAGACTTCTACTAATTGAAACAAAGATTCCCACTTCAAAATTATGGCATAGAAGGTATATTCATGCAAATTTAATTCAATGATTCTATTAAGCAGAGATATGGTTCATAGTTTGCCTCATCTAATTTATTGTCACAAAGTTTGTAAAGCATGTCATATGAGAAAGAATCAAGCCAAAGGTTCAAATCATGCAACAACAAGAGCTATAGGTAAATTAAATCTCATTCATATAGACGTATGTGGATTGAATCAAACCCCAAGTCTTCAAGGATACAGATATGCCCTCACATTCATTGATGACCACATGTCAATATAATGTATTTGGAACTTTTCAAAAGTTTAAAGCAATGGTTGAGAATCAAACAAATAAGACAATTATATTCTTGAGAAGTGACAATGGTGGTGAGTATATTTTGCATTAATTTATTGCTTTAATAATGTAATAATATTAGAAGTCCAATTTTATGTCTTTACACTCCCCAATAGAATGACGTAATGGAGAGGATAAATAGAGCATACTAATCATGCTAAGAGTGTGTTGTAAAAGAACATTAGGAAAAAAATTCACTCAAAAAGGCCCCTCTAACTAATTACTAAAAAAAGAACGGGCTAGCGAATGAGAGTGTTGGGATTCTAGATCCATGTAACATATATTTCTTTAGCAGATTTGACCCCAAATCTCTCAAGATCAAGCAAGTGGAATGTAATATTGGAGTCCCACATTAAAAAATAGAGAGATGCCAAATATACCTTATAGTCCTCACAAAAAGTCACATGGAATTTTGAATTTTGAATTTCATTTCATGTCCATTTTTTAATGCTTAGCTTTTCATTTTCCTCCCTTTTTCATTCTCCCATTTTCCATTTCCCCCCCTTTTGGAATTAAATTTCACTTGTTTCTTTGCTTCTTTCTCCACCAAAATTTACAAGTAGCTTCATCTCTACCATATCTATCTTTTGATAAAGTTTCATTCCATTGGTTATGACCATTGTTTATATTTCATCCATGTGGTTACTATTTCTATTAGGCTTTCTAAGGAAACTTTTTAGATAAAGTTTTCTCTCTACTACTATCTTGATCTTCTTGTAGATCTTCATCTCATTTAGATAAAAATCTAATGAGTTCTTGTTGATTTTCCATGGCATCCATGAGTTTTTTAATGCTTACAAATTCTTAGTTCGTAATGATCTATATTCAAAAATTTTATGCTATATATGTGGGTTCTAATACATTGTTGTTGATTATGTTATAGGTTGCATTGAATCAGAGCATTTTATTGGTTTAGGGTTGGTAATGAGTAATAAAATTTTATATTTTTTGTTATATTAAAATTTTACTGTTTGTAGATGCCTTTATTATTTTACTGTTTGTAGATGCCTTTATTATTTTATTGTTTGTAGATGCCTTTATTATTATGTTAGTTTGTAGATGCCTTTATTATTATCTTAGTTTCGAAATAATTGTTACGTTGTTGTGTCGGTTATGGTGTAGGTTGTTTTGAATCGGAGCATTTCATTAGCTCAAGGTTGGTAACATGTAATAAAGCTTTCCATTTTGTTTTTTTGTTGGAATGTTACCATTTGTAGATGCCTTTTTTAAAAAAAGAGACTTCTATCAAGTATGAAAAAGTTTACAAGAAGGGAGATTTCAGATCAAGCAAGGGGAATCTCAACCAATTTGGTACCTTGTGCTACCAACAAGGTCCCATATGACATAGTGAAATAGATGCCATGATCACATTCTCTCATAAACTGGCCATGTTTTCTCTTTGCAGTATTAGTATAAGTATAAAGATATTTTAAACTATGAATATAAATATAAATAAAACTAAAACTATAAATATACATAATAAATATAAGTGTAAAGATAAGTTTAATTATAAGTATAAGGTAAGTTTAGTGTAAGTATAAATATTGATAACTAGGGCTCATTCTCATATTGATAAATATAAGGTAAGTTTAGTGTAAGTATAAATATTAATAACTAGGTCTCATTCTCATATTGATAAATATCAATAACTATGGCTCATTGTCATATTGTATTCTCTTACTCTCTACTCTCCTTAGCTTTTCTATCACTCCCTTTCAATGGCTATTCATTCTCATATTATATTCTCTTACTTTCTACTCTCCTGAGCTTTCCTAGCCCTCCCTTTCACAATGGCTGCTTAGGATGCTTTTGTCAACAAGTGTATCTCTAGCACTCGATATGCTCACCTTGGGGACAAAATCTATCCAAGGTTTGCAAGAGCATCAAGCTAGAGAGCTTGTTTTACCTCTCTAGAGCCTACCAGCATAGTGCATGCTATGTTTTGCATGGGATGTGATGATATCGCATTCTCCATCCCTAAATCTACCTCTCATTGGATGCCTTTGGACTTTGTCTTCTGCATGAAGAGTGGAGGTAGTCATAATAAGTAGGTGGTCAACAGAGCATTAACACATGTCTCCTCACATCTTCTCACAACCTCCACCCCTACTACCTCCTACAAAGAGCCTATCTCAATCGATCTAATTGAATGGGATATTGCTTTTGCTATTTACATTCTGTGCTTTGATTTTGATTTTAAGGAGGAGCTTAGAGATGATGAGCACTGTCCACACAGAGAGTGAGAAAGTAGAGAGACGGCCCTTGACCTTCACAAGGAGGCAACGTATTGAGCTTTCACCTCGATGAGATGACCATCCAATAGTAAGCATGCCCCCCCTTAGTCACATGACCCATGTCAATGAAGCCATCACCATAGATGGTGTGGAGTATCTTCATACGTAAGATTGGCTTAAGTTCTTGGAGACATGAGGGAGGAGGAACTCTATTGCAAGTTCATCTAAGATGGTGGCGATGATTTCTTTGACTTTGATTTTGAAGATGTTACACCTTAGATCAGCAAAATCGGTCGACGCACCAACATGGATGATGTATCTGTAATCATCCAAGTTCAAAAGGCCATTGTTATTGATGTTGCCCCAAGTATAAGATCTCAAGTACGAAGTTCAAAAGGTTGCAAGAAGAGCTCTCTAGACCTCCACCAAGCTATGATGATGTGTCAGAAAACCTTACAGATGATCCAAAGATAATTATTGTTGTGGCCAACCTAGGTGCACCGATTGACAAAGAAAATGATAAAAGTGGAGAGGTTCGTTTTTTAATGTCTTCTATGAAAATTTATGAATGGGATCCCTAGTCCCCTATCAAGGCCCCACATGGAGTGGGGGGCATCATCTAGGCCCTAGAGAGACCATCATCCAAAGGTTGGCAAAGATGTCCCTGCTTCGTTTTATATACGGGGGGTCCCGAGACCCTGTATGTAGAAGCCCCCCACGTGGAGTGGAGTGAGGGGGGCCCATAACCAAGGCCCTAAAGGGTTTTCGCAGGCTTGTAAGGATGGCTCAACTTTTCTTCAGGCCATCAGTAGTCAAGGAGAGGATGACGCTACTTTTTGGTAGAGGACGGCCCTGATTTTCTTTAGTTGATGGCCCTGTAGGGTCGAGATGATGCCTCCCACTCCACATGGGGGGGGCTCTACTAGGGGTTAGGAACCCTCCACATTAATTTTATCGCATTTTTTTTCCGCTCGGCATGCATGTACATGAGAGTCTAATTTTTTACCTTTGCAGGACACCATGTATGTTGATGGGTTTGCATTGAGGCGGCCTAGCAGATCAAAAGAATTCAGGACTCTTGCATTGAAGGAGTACATAGGCAATATATTTAATGGCATCATTGTCTTCCACAAGGCATATTCTCCTAGAGCCTCTGACTCCTTCCTAAAGATCATGGGACTCATAAAGGGAGCTGCCTTCAAAACCATCCCTATCACATCAAGCTTGGAGAAGGTCATGCTTGTGTGACTCTCTAAGTTGGTTTACCTCTTTTCCTCCAATCAAGGTGGGAGGATTCATTCATTGGTGGCCCTTAGCCTTGTTATTTTCTTGGATTGATGATCCATACATGATCCAAATCAAGCTTGAAGGAAAATCTGTTATTATTCTAGCCATTATCCAACTCAACTAAGCCAAGTAGCAAGAGGTTCATGTTTCCTATCTTAGTGTTTGTTTTTGGGTCTTGATGCACCCATGTATTTTTTGTGGAACTTAATGTAATTTATTTTGTAATCGAAGTCATTTTTTAGTATGGTAAATTCAAATGTCACTTCTTTCACCCACATGTATATTCAACAAATTAAATTATATTTAATAAGATTTAAAATTAAATTTAAGTACAAGATTAAAAAATAAATCAAGTACAAGACTTAAAATTAAAATAATATACAATTTTTTAAATCAAGTATAAAAAAACAAAAGTCAAAAAAAATATACATTTTCTTATATCTAAAGCTTTATGGTTTGGCTACGCATATGCATGGGCAAGTACAAACAAAATGTCCGAGTATAATCATCAAAATTCCAAAGAAACTATGGCCTTTCATCAAAAGCATTCAAGTTCCATCTATGGATGTAGTGGAATAACCATCATGTCCTCGGTGATGCTACCCTCTCATAATTGGTGGTGTACATAGTGTCACCAATACTTGTAAAGCTTCCAAGACTTAGGATGACCATCGAGTAGAAGTGTCACCACCATTCTTTGGCGCTAAAATCTTCCTAGCCGCATGTTACTTAAATCGTCCATAATATCTTATTAGATGAGACAACAAAGTGCAGCCTTCGAGATGAGCAAATCCTCATCTTTTGGTACTTTTTGATTTTGTGAGAGCGATGATGTTGGGATTTTTTATGCATCAAAGGTGGTTGTGGTCTGGTCTCTAGGGGGTCAACTCAAAAATTTACCAAAAACTATATATTGCTCCAAATATTTTGAAACTTGATTCTATGGCTGGACCATGCACCACAACTTTTTTGGTGCCCATCTGAGCCCTATAGGCCCCCCAACCAAAGGCTAGAGAATTTGGGCCTTATTTTTCAAAAAGCAAGCCCCAACTCACAAGCCTTTGGCTTGGGGGCTGCAAGGCATAAATGGGCCCCAAAACATTTAGATAAAAAAAAAAACCTTGCATCAACTTTAGTACCAGTCTTAGAAAGTAAAAAAAACTTAAGGTTTTGTCTTAACTTTGTGCTCATCATCAAAAAGCAAAAGAATCATGCTTGTGCTGTGCATTTCATAATCTCAAATATAAAAACTCAAGCTTGCATCGTGTTATATGTTCAATTAAAAATTTAAATATTGTGCTTGGATCATGTTTCATTCTCAATTCAAAATTAAAAGATCGAGCTTGCATCATGTTTTCATGTTCAATGAGAAATATAAAAGACTACCTAGAATAGGTTTGGTGCTCAATTAAAAATTAAAGTGTACTATTTTCTCATAACATCGCTTCAAAGTAAAGATAGCATGATGTCAAAAACACTACAAGTGATTTGACATTGATAATTTTAAATCTAGCACAAGTTATTCAAAGTGAACAAATGCAACATATAGCACCTTAAGCAGTCCCCTGGTCGGGGTGGTTGGAGCTCCTTAAACCTAGTTAGGGCCATGGATTATCCTATTTAGGTTGGTTAATATGGTTACATTTATTTCTTGTGCAACTATGCTGCTCTATAAAGCACTTTAATCAAGTATTGATGGTGCATGGTCTACATCTTTGCTTTTTATGTCATGGTAGTGGTGGAGAAGCTTTAGCACGCACATCATCCCTAGCAAGTGGATTGCCTCCCCTGTTTATCAGCTATTCTCTCTATCATTTCCATGGGAAGGATTATGTTTAATGTATAATTTCTCGGAAAGCAAATACATTATTGGCATTCCTTCTAGCACTTTCCCTTGTCCACACCATGACTTCAATGAAGGAAATGAAAGTAAGCTAGAAGAGTCGAGAGAAATGAAATAAGGGTGGTTTAAAGGAATTGAAAATACTACCTTCACATTTATATATAGGAGTATGATAACATTTCAATATTATGATAAGCTATAAACACGATAACTTATCTATGATTACGCATCAAAACTTACTACTATGATAACTTACCAAACACTCAACTATAATATGTTTTTATACATAACCAATTTCAACTATGAAAACTTATCCAACCTCATATATGACAAATCCTTATGATTTTACATATAATCGATATAATCTTCCTTGCATTATCCATTTACATTTGCACATTTGAAAACTACTATCATGGCATATAACTGATATAATCTTCGTTCCATTATCCATTTACATTTGCACATTTGAAAACTACTATCATGACATTGCTCTTGTGTTTTCCATTTGCTACCATCTCTCACTTGAGTTCTCAACCAATTTGCATGGTGTTCTCTAGCTGTTGAATTCTCAAACCATGTTTTTCTTACAAATCTTGACATACAAGAAATGCAAGAAAAGAGATTAAGGCTAATAATAAAACTAAAGCATTGTTTGCTGATTTCCCTCTCGGTGGAATGGCAAGACAGTGGGCTAAAGTAACAGACCAGTCAGGCAATGCTGTGGGTGGCATGTAGCCACCCGGTAGAGCTTTTGGATTCGAAACCAACTCTAGAGTGGTCATGGGGACACTCAAAACATCGCTACACTTCAGAATTCCACACACTCTCACTCTACTCTCACTATGCTACATAACACTCTCACTCTCTCTCTATTGCGTAACATGTTTATTAAAATAGAGACACAACACTCTTATGCAACACATTGCAGAGAGTAACATAGAGATTTAATGAATGGCAAAATTTCTCTTTGTTTACGATATTACTTCCAGAATAATTACAGGATCACAATAGAGAAACTACTCTAAACAAAGGCTAGTACTTCCTAAGGACTATAACCATGTTAAGCTTCTCGCTAGTGGCTATCAAGTACTAGTTGTAAGCTAATTGTTGCAACATGCAACCTCTGCAACCTTCAAACTCATGCATCCCTTCTAATGTTGCATGCTTGCGAACTCTTTGTTGTAGTGATCAGCCAATCCTTTTAAGCTTTGTCTTCTTGATCTTGGCCAACGACAACTCTAGTGGTTACAACCCACCACCTTCACACGTGCAATACTACTCAGGTGGTGCTCATGGCATGGGAGGTGGTCCGGACTGAGCACTCTGTCACACTAAGCCGTTGGGCACAACAAGCATAGTGACAAGAGATTTAGCAAAAAACTCACACACTAATCCATTAGATAGAGTGCAATTTTATAAGCTGGATTATATCTCCATTATCCATTAATCATGGTCCATAAGATTGATTAAGTTACCCCTAATCTTTCCTATATTTGAGCACCATCTCCCTTGACAAAACTAGAGCATAATGATAAAAGGTTTTGCAAAAAACTCCCACACTAATCCATTAGATAGAGTGCCATTTTATAGGCTTGAGTACATCTCCATTAACCATTAGTAATTCCCCATAATCTTGATTAAGTTACCCCTAATCTTTCTTATCTCCCTTGAAGTGAGCACCCCCTTGGCTTCTTTCCCACCTTATTCTAGGTGCGCTGGACATTCCACATGTTCCTTCATATTTGGCATCCCTTTGAACCTTTTGCCTAACTCTACTCTGAGCCCGTCCATCTAAGCTTTGAGCATGTTTTTCTCACTAGTGAGGGTTCTGATCTTCCCTTCACTCAGCTCTTTTTGCTAGATTTAGGCCTTCTCCACCAGAGCGAGCTTGTTCTACATTTCTACATTATGTCGAGCCATTACATTTGCTTTGCTCTCCAAATCCCTGGCTTTAGCTATAGCATTTTTTAGCAGCCCGTGTGTTGTTGCTAATTCAGGGTGCACATCTGATCAATGGTGCTTTGGGCCTTTGACTCATATTCCTCCATGTAGGCGAGGTCATTTGAGAGAATGTTCTAGGCCACGGTCATCATCCCTTTGTTCATGTGCAGCTGATGGGGGTAGGGAGTTGTGCCTCTAGTTCTCCGGGTAGGTTAGGGTTGTGGCTTGGTCCTTCCTACATCTTCTATGCCAAAGCTGTCACCCAAGGTTGAAGTTCCAGTGGTATGAATAGCTCTACCCCCTATGGATAGCTTCCCCTTTTGAAATTCTTCTTCTCTCTTTTTCTGATTTTCTCCTTCTTTCCTCTTTCTCTCTTCCTCCTCCTTTCTTCTCTTTTCTTCTGTTGGAATTAGGGTTGCAGGAATGCACACACAACTTCAAGAAGATGAGGAAGCTTGAGCACAACACAGTAGTGTATTATGAGTGCCAAAAATGAAAGATAACAAGCCCTAGAAGATAATGGGCGTATATACAATGCACGGGGGAAAAAACCTCCTAGTGAGGGAAAAAGTGCCCCGGCGGTCCTAAGTGTGTTCACACACATCACTACTATAATATGGTAACAAATCCCCCCTGGAGTGATGCGGTGAACAAGAGCTAGCACTCATGTATAGGGAAGTGTCTAGCTATGTGGACGAATCCACAAAAGGGAGTAAGCCCAAAGCTTTGCGAAAAGCTTCGAACTTTTCACGAGGCAGAGCCTTTGTGAAAAGGTCTGCAAGGTTATCCTGTGTTGGCACATAAGCCAAACTGATCTCTCCTGCAGAGAGTCTCTCCCTGACATAATGGTAGTGCACCTCAATGTGCTTCGTACGAGCATGGAACACTGGGTTCCGCGCAACTGCCAATGCGCTCTGACTGTCAGTGAAGATGGTGGTGGCAGATGGCTGCCCAACACCCAAATCAGCCATAAGGCGTCTGAGCCACACACACTCAACCGTAGCTGTGAAAGCTGCCCTGTACTCAGCTTCACAACTAGAAGTGGCCACAGTAGGCTGCTTCTTGCTCAACCATGATATGCATGAGCTTCCAAGCATGAAGCAAAAACCACTCGTGGACACGCGTGTGTCATAACAACCAGCCCAGTCAGAATCTGAAAAAGCATGTAAATCTGGTGGCAATGATCCCCCCTTGGGATAAAACAACCCAAGATGCCGAGTACCACTCAAATAGCGAAAGATACGCTTCACTGCCTGCCAATGCTTAATGCCTGGGCTATGCATAAATCTGCTCACCTGTGAGACTGCAAACTGAATGTCTGGCCTCGTAATGCATACATAAATGAGGCAACCAACAGCTGTCTGATAGAGTGTGACATCAAAGTGATCTCCAGCATCATGAAGACTCAACTTCAAACCTGTCTCCATTGGAGTAGCAATAGGCTTGCAGTCTTCAAGGCCAAATCTCCGCAACAATGTTTCAATATACTTTGTCTGACACAAAGCAATACCTCCATCACACTGCTTAAATTGTATCCCCAAATAATGATGCAAATGCCCCAAATCTGACATCTCAAAAGAGGCATTCAAATCAGCCTTAAAATCAGCAATATGACTCTCATTTGGTCCTGTGAGCAGCATGTCATCGACATAGAGAGCAATGATTAGATGTACACCATCCACACGTTTAGCATACAAAGTGCTTTCTGTTGGACTATTCTGAAACCCATGTGCAGTCAAATATGCATGTATTTTTTCATACCAAGCTCGTGGAGCTTGCTTTAAACCATATAAAGCCTTTTTTAACCTGCACACTTTGTTTTCCTGCCCTCTTTGAAGAAAACCACGAGGCTGCGATACATACACCTCCTCATGCAAATCTCCATTTAAGAACGCAGTCTTTATGTCCAGCTGATGTACATTCCAACCATTATGAGCTGCTAATGCACAGATGCTACGAACAGTGGTCATACGACATGTGGGAGCAAAAGTCTCATCAAAATCAATGCCCTTCTCTTGAGCATAACCTTTTGCAACAAGCCTAGCCTTATGGCGATCCACTGTGCCATCAGGCTTACGCTTCAATTTGTATACCCACTTAGTGCCAATGGCCTTCTTGCCAGGGGGCAAGTCACATAAAGACCATGTACCATTCTTCATAATAGCATCGTATTCTGCTTGCATAGCAGCCATCCAATTTTCTGAACTTTGTGCCTCATCAAATGAAACAGGCTCACTTTCATCGCACATACTAGAAACAGCCAATGCATAACAATCTGACGCATAAGAGGCACCATGAGAGCCAGAACGAGTGCGACTAGACAAAGGGGCATCCAACTTGCTGTCACGCAAAGTCTGCACCAGCCATCTAGGCATATTCCTAGAGCCCTCAATCTCTTGTCTCTCATCCTCAAGTGCATCATGCACATCTGCATCAGATATAGGCTGATCTGTGCCATCATTTAAAACCTGCATAGGCTGAAAAACTGCCTCATGAGGTATTGCACTTGACTGTGCACCACTGAAAAGAGGCAACAATGTATCATAGACATCACGTGAGCTGATATCTGGCTCCTTAGTACATGAAACCAAGGGCTGAACTGCATCTTCCACAAATACAACATCACGGCTAACCAAAATGCGCTTTGTCTGTGGATGATACAAACGATAGCCTTTGCTCTCAGCACTATATCCAACAAAAATACATTTGACAGCTTTGTCATCCAATTTTCTGCGATGTTGCACAGGCACCAATGCATATGCCAGGCAACCAAAAACACGTAAATGGCCAACAGATGGCTTGCGGCCATGCCAAGCCTCATATGGAGTGACAACCTGTAATGCTTTGGTGGGACACCTGTTTAGTACATAAGTGGCACACATGACAGCCTCAAGCCAAAAACCATGTGGTAGACTTTGACTCTTAACCATACATCTTGCCATTTCCATGAGAGACCTATTTTTTCTCTCAGCCACACCATTTTGCTGTGGTGTATACGGCACTGTACATTGGTGTTTTATCCCACGCTCAGCCAGAAATGCATTAAATTCTGAAGACATATACTCCCCCCCTCGATCTGAACGGAGGGTGCCCATCTTACTTTCTGACACATTTTCAGCCATAACCAAAAACTGTTTGAAGCACAAAAACACTTCGGACTTTGCCTTCAAAGGATATACCCATGCATGCCTGGTAAAATCATCAATGAAAGTCACGAAGTAAAGGTAGTTTCCAAATGATGGAGTTTGCATGGGACCACAAACATCACTGTGAACAAGCTGCAATCTGCGTTCAGCTCTCACTGATCCATCTTTGGGAAAGGAAGCACGCTGCATTTTACCCAATATGCAGCCCTCACAAACATGCTTGACAGGTGCCTCAAGCTTAGGCAAAGAAGACACCATTTCAGATTTCTGCAGGCGCAGCAAACCATTAGGAACTCAATGGAGTCTTCTTGGGCCCTTTAATTTGCCATGAGGTTATGGAAACGTTTAACTTTTTGACAAATAGGAGCCCGCCATGTAAGCAAAAACCATTGGTTTGTAAGAGAGGTGTAAGAGTGGTCAAAGGGTGCACTTTTTCTCCCAAAAAGGGGGAGGGGACAATTTTACAATTTTCGGACCTCCATAACTTCTACATACAAGCTCCGATCTGAGCGGAGATTACAGATCTGTGATCTACGCATCAAGAGCTTTCCATAGATATGTTACATGATATGGTTTTATCCGCTAGATTTTAAATTCCATTTTCCCTCCCAAATTCAAATTCGAATAAAGTAGCCGTTTTGAAGCTTCAAATTAGAAAACGTTTCTTCTTAAGAGAAAAGGTTTGACTTCCTTAAACTGTCAAATAAAAGGGCCCAAGAAGACTCCATTGAGTTCCTAATGTTGCAAAATTCAGATGACCAAAACATGCATGCCACAGTTTTGCATCTGAAATAGCCTGCGTATCCATAATAGCACATGCTGAATCCTCTACACATTTGCCATCCATATTGAGCTTATACAGCCCTCGACATAGTGAACCAGATGCTACAATGTTGTCACCACAAGAGAGATCATGAACAGTACATCTGTCATCCACAAATTTTACAACCAAACCTGTTTTGGCAAATGCGGAGACTGACAGCAGATTCTTTTTGATCCCTGGCACATACAATGCATCAAAAAGTGTAAAGGTGTTGCCATTTGCAACATTCAGCACAATCTGTCCAACTCCTTCAACGGGATAAGAGGAGTTATTGGCACAAGTGACAGTATTCCCTGTGGGAGCAGACTCAAGGAAAGTGAATAAACTGCGCTGCGAGGTGATATGCTTAGTGGCACCACTGTCAAAGTACCATACATCTGAATCTACTGCAGACATACATGTGTCATGCAAAGATGGGTCATAACTGCACTGCGCATTGAATGCCCATTCTGTATCTAGCACAACATTAGCAGATTCATTGTTAGAAGGAGAGGCATCTGCAACAGCCATACCAGCCTCTTTCTTCTTAGCCTCTTTCGCAGCCAGCTTAGGACACGCTTTGATGACATGATCATTTTCCTTACAGTACTTGCAAAATGTCTTCTGTTTGTCACCCTTCTTCTCATCTTTGTCTTCCTTCTTTGGTTGCGCAGCATTTGCAGATTTCTGCTTACTAGAAGAAAAGCCAGCTTTACCTTTCCCGCTTCTCTGACTAGCAACGAAAGCTTGATCTGCGACACGCATAATATTCCTGTTTTGCCTTGACTGGTCTTCTTGCAGCAAAACAGAAACTAACTCCTCAAATGATAAGGCATTGGGATTGCCTTTCATCATCAAGCGAAGAGTGGAAGCAAAACCCTGATAAGAATCTGGTAGACCATTCAAAACAGTCTGCACAAGTGAACTGTCTGACAGGATTTCATCTGCAGAAATGAGCTGCTCTTTGAAATCCTTGATCTTTGTCAAAAAGCTATCCATAGAATCACCTTCGTTCATATGCTCACTCTCCAACTGTTTTCGGAGATAAGCAACACGAGCCTCATTTCTTGCCTGATACAATGTGGCAAGTACATCCCAAGCATCCTTAGAAGTCCTGCAGGAGCGAATATGTGGGATAATGGTACGTTTGACAGACAGCGCAATCAAGGCATGAGCCTGCGCATCTCTACCATCCCAACGAATCTGCTCTGCTGAAAGTGGTGGTTCTCGAGCAGCTGCTACAGCACTTGTGCCTGCACCATCATCAACAGTACCTGTTTCTGATGTGTTTGCAGCATTCCCAGCCACAATAGGACGTGCATCAATACCCTGCACAATGTTCCATAACCCCTTTGCTACCAATACATGTCGCATCATATATGCCCACAATGGATAGTTGGTGCCATCCAACTTATCCTCAGCAGCCAACATGCGGAATACATCATTGTTGTCAGCCATGGCCAATGACTGTACTACTAGATGTAAATGCTGTCTGTAAGAGGTAAACCTGTATAAAATCGACCTGTGCTATGTAGCACAGCCCAAAACAGACGAATGGGCACCTGTCCTGCAGATTTTAATCTTGACAGAAAATCTGCACAGTAGGACGATTTTGCCTGCGCAGTACTTGGAATGCAAAAACGGAGGGCGAAATGACTTCAGATCAAAATTCTGAAACGAACAAGCCCTATGGGCTTTCCCACGGCATATACTAACCTGCAGACGCTCGTGAAACCTCGTTGCAATCGGAGGAGATGAAGCGGCAGGTGCCGGTGATGCTGCCCGGGAGGAGGAAGCCTGCTCTGATACCAATTGTTGGAATTAGGGTTGCAGGAATGCACACACAACTTCAAGAAGATGAGGAAGCTTGAGCACAACACAGTAGTGTATTATGAGTGCCAAAAATGAAAGATAACAAGCCCTAGAAGATAATGGGCGTATATACAATGCACGGGGGAAAAAACCTCCTAGTGAGGGAAAAAGTGCCCCGGCGGTCCTAAGTGTGTTCACACACATCACTACTATAATATGGTAACATCTTCTTCCTCCTTTTTCCTTTTCTCTTCTCCTAGCTTTTTCTTCTTTTTTGCTTCTGTAATGGCTTCCTATTTCTATCTCTCTTCTAGTTGTCTTTTTCTTTCTTCTTTTGCTTTCTGCTTCTTTACCTTGTCCGGGTCAAGCAACAACTCTTCGTCTACTCTGATCTTTCTCTTCTTCGCAATTTCCCAAAAAGGAGAGATTTTCGGCTTAGTTTTGGTAGAGGTTTCCCTTAGTAGGAAGTTTTCAAGTGGAGTTGTGGGTAGAGTTACTCCTCCAGCAGGAAGTTTCCCAACGGAGTTGTGCGGTAGAGTTAGTCCTCAACAGGAAGTTTCCCAGCGAAGTTGCAGTAGAGTTCCCCAGCAGGATCGCCAAGGGTTTCTCTCTGATTTCCCTCTCGGCGGAATGGCAAAACAACGGGCTAAAGTAAAAGACCAGTCAAGCAATGCCATCATGGGAGGCATGTAGCCAACCGCTAGAGCTTCTGGATTCAAACACCAACTCTAGAGTGGTCATGGGGACACTCAGAACACTGCTCTGCTTTAGAATTACACGTACTCTCACTCTTCTCCTGCTACATAACACTCTCACTCTCTCTCTATTTCACAGCATGTTTATTAAAATAGAGACACAACACTCTTATTCAACACATTGCAGAGAGTAATAGAGAGATATAATGAATGGCAACATTTATCTTTGTTTACTATATTACTTCCAGAATCATTACAAGATCACAATAGAGCAACTACTCGACACAAAGGCTACTAATTCCTAAGGACTATAACCATGTTAGTCTTCTCACTACTACTACTGTCAACTACTAGCTGAGTTAATTGCAGCATGCAACCTCTAAAACCTTCAAACTCTACTGGTCCAACTGAGTGCTCTATCGCCACCACCACTGAGCCACTGGGCGTAACAAGCATAGTGACAAGAGATTTAGCAAAAAAACTCACACACTAATCCATTAGATAGAGTGTAATTTTATAAGCTTGATTATATCTCCATTAGCCATTAATCATGGTCCATAAGCTTGATTAAGTTATCCCTAATCTTTCCTAGATTTGAGCACCATCTCCCTTGACAAAACTAGAACAAAATGATAAGAGGTTTAGCAAAAAACTCCCACACTAATCCATTAGATAGAGTGCCTTTTTATAGGCTTGAGTACATCTCCATTAACCATTAATCATGGCCCATAAGCTTGATTAAGTTACCCCTAACCTTTCCTATCTCCCATGAAGTGAGCACCCACTTGGCTTCTTTCCCACCTTCTTCTAGGTGCACTGGACATTCCACATGTTCCTTCATATTTGGGATCCCTTTGAACCTTTGAACTATAGTCAATGACATGCAACTCAAACAAATGTTTGAGGGTCACATGCCACTCCCCCTTGCTCCTAACATTTAGCCCACATCACTTGCTATTTTAACATTGGCCCCACTACTAGTCTAAATGGTTTAGTAGTTTTTTTGCCAACTCATCCATGTTTATATCCTTGACTAGGACTCTAAATGTTGGTGCTAGTGGGGCATCCTTAGCCATTAAGTCTTTAGATGACATCCCCTATCTCTTGGTTTGGGTGGATGACTTCTACATCCTTGTCTTAGAGATTTCTACTAGGTCTATTGCCATGTGGGGAAGCACTCATTAAAGATGTAGCATCTAGACCTGCAAAGATGTTCATGGAGCCTCTTGGTCTTGAGGCTGATCATAAATCAATTGTTGACAAGTCATCTAGTCTCTTGTGAGAGGGCACTACATCTCATATGGAGATACTTAGTAGTAGCAATATATTCCCACATTCAATTGCACCCTCATCTTGCTTGAGGTTATAGATCTAATTGATGAGGCTCCATCTGCCTCCACATGAGGTGATAATCCCACAATTAATGTGTATCTCAAGCCCTTTTCATGTTGGTTTAGAGACCTAAACCACTAGCTTGCTTTGCTTTCAAGGAAAATTTTAAATCAACAAATCTTGGTGGGATCATCAATCCTTCCCATGGCCATGCAAATTTCATTAAACTTCTATGGATACTGAATGGGATCTCCAGTTCCATGAAATTTGGTCATCATATTTGAGATGTGGGTTGGCTTTGTTTTGCACAACTTTGAGCCTTGAGGTATTATGTTTGTGGCAACCCCCCTTCCCATTTCAAAAACTCCATTCTAAGTATGTCTTCTACATATTCTAAGGATGTCTTCTGCATATTCATATGATTACAACCCCCATTCCCATTTCAAAAATTCCATTCTAAGCATGTCATGCATATTCATATGGTGGTGGAATGTAAGGAAGTGGTTGCCCAAAACCCTTGATTTCAAGGTTTGGGATTTCTTCCCCCATAGGGTTAGGTTGTGCTGTTTCCAATAGCACTCATTCTACATTAGCCTGGCTTTGAGGCTACTAGCACGTGTGCACTATAGCCAACAAATGCATCCATTTTTCCTCCTCATCTGGGTCCAACAATGAAGAGATAGATGTTTCCTCATCTTGCTCACACGTTTTGCAGCTATGCCCGTTCACATGACATAAGTTTATGCTCTCCAAACACGACACTATTGTATTAGACCATATTGTATTAGACCCTAATTCTTGATAGGCATCTTGGTCACATCTTTATATGAATGGTTCATTAGGTTGACCTTGATAGTAAAAGGTTGAAAGCATGGACAGGTGGTACAAAAACCAGTGTCTTTTACATCTCTTTTTTCCAAGTAGGAAAAATAATGTAAAAGTTTGTAATTTTACACATCTATAAAAAATTTATGTTTCATTCTTACGTGGTCAGTTCAGTAGGTGGAAGGTTCTTGCCAACACTCCATTTTTCCCACTTCTTGCTCTCTCTCTCTCTCTCTCTCTCTCTCTCTCTCTCTCTCTCTCTCTCTCTCTCTCTCTCTCTCTCTCTAGCCCTAGAGCTCTCTCTACTGCCCTCTTCATGTTTCCTCACAGCAAAGAATATCTCTCTCTGTGTGTGTGTGTGTGTGTGTGTGTGTGTGTGTGTGTGTGTGTGTGCAGCGAACATGGAGTACTTCAGTGAGAATACGAATACACATCTTTTGGCACCTCTACAGAGTACATGGATGTATAACCATTGTAGATTATGGCTGGAGAGGGTGTAAATGTAGCTATAGAAGGTGAAAATATAGCTAGTAAAGGCGTGGAAAATTTCCATGTTGCTACAAGGGCAATCAGAGAGTACTCAACTTTGAAGAAGATGGAGGAACAAATACGGAAGAAGGTCTTTGACTAGAGCTTTGGGGAGAATGTTGAAATTTCACAATTTCAATGAAAGAAGATCTACAAGGTTGTTGCAAATTGCTGGCAAGAGGCCACCCAAGGAATTGGCATCACTACTCAGATTTTTCAACAGCTCCTTCTCCATCCTACTTTTAAGAATCTACAACCTTTAAGTTCAGGTCTTGAAAGAGTTATTTTTTCAAACATAGAGAACACTTTGATTGCAAGTGAAGGTCCCCCGATTAGGAGAGAGATTTTGCTCATCAAGAGATCGACTTGTATGATGATCGTGAATAGTGAGGATAGCAACTCAAAACGTGTCACTTTTTCACAAGCAGCAAAGCTATTAGACATCCATCATAGAAATCTTGTTGCAAATTCTCGCTTACAGCTCCCTTGCAAACATGTCAAAGACAGCCACCTCAAAGTAGTATCCTCAAAGATGAGGTCAAGGACCTTGTTTTTTCCTTTTGGATGTTTGAGACCTGAGTCTCACCTAACAAAAAGGATGTTTGCCAAAAGGGACTGGGGAGAAAATCTATCATGCAACATCCTGTACATTTGATTGACGAACCCCAGATACATATCTCGCAAAATCTTCAAAGTTCTTCATCAAATGTTGAAAGTAGTTTAACCGCTAAAAAGTGCCTAAGTGATATCTCCACATGTTCAAGGTGGTCAAAAGTATAGTTGGACTACTGTAGAATAGTCTATAGTATCTAAAAAGTAGTCAACAATACTTTAGCATGAGTCTAAAGTACTTTAAAAAATATGCAAATGATGCTTAAGTAGTTTGTAAGCCTTAGAATTATCCCAAAAGTATTGCAAAATACTCTAAATGATGCTCACAATACCTTGAAATTATCCACATGACTTAGCTGAAGTATAAAGTTCTTATAAAAACTATGTTGTAAGTAGTCCAAAGTTTAAAATATGTGTCTTTCACCTTTTGAAGTAGTCGATAGTGCTTTGAAAATAGTCCAAACTTCTATACAAGTACTAGAGAAAAACCTTTCAGCAAGTTCAAGTCCGAAGTACTTCACAAGCAATCATTGTGTCAACAACACAAGTCCCAAGTACTTCACCCTAGGTGAAAAAATTTCTAAGTTATTTATGGAATTTTAAGGTAGTCCGAATTATTTACAAGGAGGACAAAATACTTTGCCAGTAGTCTACAGCACCATGAAATTATCAACATGATTTCTGTTGTAGTATAGAGTACTTTCAAAATTATAAGTAGGCCAAAGTACAAAAGAGGTCTTAGAAAGCTCTAAAAAACTCTCTAAATTAGTTTACATGATTTTTAAACAGTCAAAAGTTCCATACAAGTAGTCTACAAAGATTTTTTAGGATACTTATGTTGAAATATACAAGTGAATGGGTGTGTACGGGAACAAGCCCTTAGCAAGAGGCTGTAAAAGGGAGTCTATAATTGAGTGGGTAGTAGTAAAAGGGTGAATGGAATCTACTGGGAGAGAATAAAGGGTGGGTAGTAGTAAAAGGGTGAATGGAATCTACTGGGAGAGAATAAAGGGTAGCATGAGAAGATCTAGGATGTGTGGAGATATTCTGGGAAAAGTGAAGAGGTGGAGAGAATCAAGCAAAAGAGGTGGAGTGAATCAAGGATGAGCTGTCCCCCCAGATGTAGCAGAGGTAGCACAAATCAAGGAGAAATCAGTGGGATTAGATGCTTAACATCTTGTGGATGTAAACAGTATAAATTGAGGCATTGGCCTAATGAGTATTTGCCGGTTTTTGAGTATCCATGCCTACATTACCCTATTAGATTAATTGCTCACTAATCCCATCTTAATCATCATCTAATTACGTGTTAATCATGTTGATTCTTGTGTTTGATCCACCATAGCCCACTCTTGCTTGCATTTTAATAACTTAAAGTACTTTACAAAACAATTGCCTGCACTTTTTGAACCAGTTCAGAGTAATTTGCAAACAAACCATAAGTAGTCCAAACTACTTTCCAAGTAGTTTATAGTACTTTGCAAGTAGTTTGTAGTACTTTCAAAAGTAGTTTGTAGTTAATTTAAAAGTAGTTTACAGATAATTCAAAACTAGTTTACAATTAATTCAAAAGTAGTTTACAGTACTTTCAAAAGTAGTTTACAATACATTCAAAAGTAGTTTGCATTAATATGAAGCACTTTTACCTGATTGTAAATATTTTTGTCTGGCAGGTGGAGATTTTTTAAAGATTTCAAGACTAGTGGCACATTTACAGATCTTTCTATGATGTTTTGAGGGGATGAAGCCTTTCTTTATGCAAAAACTAAAAGATCGTCATACTTGCAATTGTATTGCTCATGTGTAAATGATGTTTTTAAGAGATGCATTCAATCACATGCACCATCAATCATTTGGGCTTCATGGCCCTTCTTGTACATGTAGGTGTTTGGAATGTAGCCCAAAGGCAGCTCCCACTTTATGTAGAGCTGCTCAGCATACACATCATAATATAACACATCTTTGGGAGTTAGTACTTTGTCCAAAGCCAACATCTTTGGGAGTTAGTACTTTGTCCAAAGCCAATATCTTTAGAGTTCCATGCAAAGTCTTGTTTTCTAGGATAGTGCAATGATTGTGGCACAACTAGGCTTACGTTATGTCCTAATGAAGGCGCAATGATGATTTGATGCTTTCAGTCAAGGTCTTTTAAGACATTAAGTCAGGACAATGTGATGAAGAAGGAAACAAGAAGAAACGAAAGGATCTCGTATAGTCAGATATTTGAAAGGCAAGGATTTCATATCCTTGTTTCAAAAGAATATTGCCTCTTTCACCAAGCACAACTTCATAGTCAGGTGGTAGTCTCAACAATTTAAAAATTTCTTGTTAAAGTTTCCAAATGACATGGTGGTCTCTGTAATTGACTTTGTAGAGAACTATTCATTCAAAGAACAAAATGACTTTGTAGAGAACTATTCATTCAAAGAACAAAATGAAATATAGTCAATGCATTGGTATTCTCAGGTCATTATTTTGGTTCACATCACATATGTTCGCAAGGTGTCAAATGAAATGCAGAAGGCTATACACTTCTATATTTCTGATGACAAGACCCATGATACTTTGTTTGTCTAGCACTGCTTGCTCTTTCATGTAGGGTAGCTCAAGCAACAAAAATTTACGCCAAAGAGACATTGGGTTTGGTCAGATGGAGCTACTTCCCAATTCAAAGCAAAGAGACCTTTTTACTTCGTTGCACGGTACTTCCAACTGACAAGAGTAGAGATGATGTGGGACTTTTTTACCTTAGGCCACGGAAAGGGTGATCATGATGGAGCTGGAGAAGTCATCAAGAGAACACTAACACATGAACAACTGAAGCCGAATGGGTGGCATCTGAAGTGTGCGGCAAATGTGATTGCCTTCCTAAGACACAAGTTTTGTGGTGCAGACAACGCAAGAGTTCTTAAAAGTAAGATCTTTTGGGAAATCAAGGAGAGTGATGTACAAAGAGAAAAGAAGTGGGATTGCAAGCGTCTGATCAATTCACGATTAATGCATTGTGTAAATGGATACTCGGTCTCACTGATAAGTGTGCCTTGATATGTAGACAACTCACTTGCTTTTGCGATTCATGTATGCTGCAACATTGAACAAGATGTAACAATCTAGCATATGTAGATTTCTAGGAGTATCGTCAAATTGTTCCCCTAGCCATTGATTAATTAGATGAAGACTCAAGTGATGAAGAGGTTGACAATAACCCTCTGTATGTAGGTCACCATGATGCTTTAAGTGATGCTTTGTGTGTAGGAGATAACTTTGCCCCACCAACCGTGCAAAGAAAAATGTTGATTTCTACATCCTCAAATGCTCCATGGCAAAGTACAAAATAACGAGAGCACGTGAAGATGGGTGGGGTAACTATGTATCGGCACACTCATATGTGGTTGAGGGATACTATTATGAGCAAGTTGACGGTCAAAATGACATGTAATACATCCCAACAAATCAACCTCCTATACTCTTACCCTCACCTAGGAAGACCCGTTAAGTTTGAAATGGAATGTATACAGGGTACGCATAACCTATTTAGGTTGTCACCGGAGGTCCAAGAAAACATTTACAATAGCATGCCCCTTGAGCTCTAGAAGGATTTGAACTCATTTTTGAATGAAATTAGAAGTCATTTTGTCAATTCATTTGATACAAAGTGTAAACTACCTTAGCATGCACGTAAACGGGTGAAAGCATGATAAGGTGGTACACTTTCTACCAGTTGCATTGGTTTCTACCACACTTGAAGACAACCAATATTAGTGGATTTAATATCATCATAAGATGTATTTAGCCATTTATCTAGTGCCTTTTAGATATAATAAATGTGAAACAAGATTAAACAACCATGTTTTAATTCTCTAACTTTGCATAAAAGTGTTTCACAACCAGTTGTAAACCATTGTCCATGACATAGGTTTTCAGTCCACCTTATTATGCTTTCACCCAAACTACTTTTGCCATATTGTAGCTACTAATTCAGTACCATGAACTAATTCTTAAGTACTTCAAACAATCTTATTTTAGGACCATAATCTTCTAATCATATATGTATACATTTGTGAAGAGAACATAGCCTAATTTCATATTTTTGAGAACTACCTATAAAGTAGTAAATTCATCTTTTCAAGTACTATTAAACCACCTATATCTAGATTATACCAAACTACCTATCAAGTTGTAAGCTCATATTTTCCAGTATTGTAAACTACTTCAGAACCACCTCTAAAGTTTTTTACTTTTAACTCTCAAGTACTGTAGACTACTCTTGAAGGAATTAAAATTACTTGTAGATTAAATCCAAATTGAGTCTAGATATACTCCACTTATAAAGAAAAAATACCCTCATTGCAAATTACCTGTAAAGTAGTAAGAACATATTTTCAAAGTAATAAAAACTACTTGAGAACCACCTGTAAAATACTTGGTACCATAGACTACTTTTGAAGTACAAAAAACTACTTATAGAGAAATTTACTCCACATATGAATCAAAAATACCCTCATTTCATATTATTGCAAACTACCTGTAAAGTAGTAAGCACAAATTTGCAATAACTTAAAACTACCTGAGAAGTACTTAAAACTACATGTAAAGTAGTAAGCTCATATTTTCAATCACTTAAAACTACTTGAGAAGTACTATAGACTACATTTCAAGTACTGTAAACTACTTGTATATTCAATCCAAAATGAGTTTACAATTATGGCAGAGTATGTTCAAGAAGCTAAGCGGACTTGAAAATGAGATTTTGGTCTATAATCAAGCTTGAGATGAGTTTTTGGGAGGAAAAGTGACTGTTTTGGAATAATGAGCCACGAAAATTGTGGGACCACACCTACCTACTCTAACCTCCTACTTTTTGTAGGAGACAAATGTAATTATAAGCGTTGAAAGCCTAGTCCCCCTCCCTACTGCCTAGTCTCTCTCCCTATATACAAAGGAGACCAAATGTGCACACTCCTCTATTCTTATTGGTCCATTACTAATTACTTTCATTAGTAAAAGGCCCAAAATATGTTCAAATGCCCCCTAATGCACTGAGAAGTAGTTTAGTACCTACAAAATATTTTCCAGAATGTTTAGAGTCCCAAAGTAATTTAAACTTCTTTTAAAGTAGATTTCAAATTGTGAACAGAACCTAGAAGTAGTTTAATACCCAAAAACTACTTTTCAAGTAATTTTTTATTTCTTTAAATGTAGATTTCAGATTGTGAACAAAACCTAGAATTAGTTTAGTGCCCAAAAATACTTTTCATGTAGTTTTTATTCCTTTAAAAGTAGATTTCAAATTGTGAACAGAACCTAGAACTAGTTTAGTGCCCAAAAAATACTTTTAATTAGTTTTTATTCCTTTAAAAGTATATTTTCAGATTGTGAACAGAACCTAGAAGTAGTTTAGTGCCCAAAAAAATACTTTTCAGGTAGTTTTTATTCCTTTAAAAGTAGATTTCAGATTGTGAACAGAACCTAGAATTAGTTTAGTGCCCAAAGAATACTTTTTAAATACTTTTTATTCCTTTAAAAGTAGATTTCAGATTGTGAACAGAACCTAGAATTAGTTTAGTACCCAAAAATTACTTTTCAGGTAGTTTTTATTCTTTCAAAAGTAGATTTTGGGTTGTCATGAATAAAACCTATAAGTAGTACCAACATAATATTTTCAGCTAGTTTTTATTTCTTTAAAAGTTCTTTTTAGATTGTTAAGAATATCTAAAAGTAGTTTTGTACACAAAAAGTCCTTTTTAGAATGTCCTTATATCTTTTTAGATTATCCTATTTCGAACTTATTATGCTATGTATTTTTGTGAGACTGTACAGGGCTAAGCTAGAACAATTGTAGACAAAAGTTGAAGATGCTATGCAACATTTAGCATTTATAGAGAATATGGTGTTGCAGTTTAAGCTAGGTGAGGAGCTGTGTTTGGTACCCACACCCTATGAAGCACCGACAGATGAAGAGGCCACAATCAAGGTGGTAAGCAATAGTGCTAGGTGTGGAGATCCATTGGCTACTGCAAATGTAATTGGTATATATATGCTAGCCTGCAAACACAAATACCACCCTTTATGCTTTGCAAGTGTGATTTCCTTGAGTATGTTTTGTGTGGGTCTTGGGCTGCAATGAGACCATCCCCCAGACAATGCACGATCGTTGCTTCTTGGGGGACCTTGGATAGTCGCTAAGCAAGAGAGTATATAATCTTTCATGATGTTTGAGTATGTTATCTTTGATGATGTTTTATATGTTATGCTACCCTTTGGTATGAATCTTACACATGTACTTGGATTGTGGATACATGGGATTTTAGGAGGGGGTAAACATGTGTAGGGTTGGGGAAAGAGGAGAGTTTGGAGAGGTCAGATGTAGATGAGGGCTTGGAAAAAGTGACAAGTTTTGCAGTTCTGCTAGATGGGCTAGATTTGGATGATGGCATGGCAGATGTGTCAACTATTGATGACCTACATAAAAAGTCACCGGTTGAAGTCATGGAGCAAGCAGCCTAGGAGGGTGTGTATGTAGGAATGAAGGTTGTGAAAAAATCTGACAATGAGGGCAAAGAAGGGGAGCAAGAGAATTCTAATACTGAAGCCTCTTCGGATGTGATGTCGAACCAATTCAAAGACAAACATAAAAATAAGCGTCTAGCAACAAATGGAAGAAAGCAAAATACAAATGAAGATACCTTACGAGATGTGGTCATCTAGTGCTCTCAGGTTTTTCACATCTTCATGATATTAAGGCTTGTTACGGATTGGTTCCTTGGCTCTAAGTTCTTTAATGCTTCTCGATCTTCTATTTGTTGTCATAAGTGGTGTTTCAATAGTGGACCTTATCGTGATCCCTAGCTCAAGACACTGCCTTCATGGGGATTCTTCTATGACTGACTCTAGAGGTCTTGATGTGGGACTTATGTGGAAACAACATGATGGGTCCCATGGGTCTCTCTATTTCTAGTTGGATCTGATGCACCATGTTCTCTACTTTACTCAACCTAGAGGTCTCAGTGTGGGAATCTTATGTGGAAACAACATGATGGGTCTTGCATGTCTTTCTATTTCTAGTTATATCCGATGCATCAAACTTTTTTCTGTTTCATTCACAACCTTGGGAATTTGGTAAGTCCTTAGTCTTAGTGATTTTGTTGGGTGCTAATTTAGTAATGTCGTGACCTTACCCTTGTTACTTTTTTCCCCCTTTTTTGGTCTTACGAGGTTATGATGTTGGAGATGTCATGGATAGGGCTTCCTGAGCTTATAGTTGATTGTCTTTCACACTCATCTCATCATGATCTTCAATTGGACTTCCTTTTCATCATCCAAGGAAGAAGATGGACACGTTATGCTAACAATTCCCAACGTCATGGTGGGAGATGACGTGTTCGTAGGGGGATTTAAATTTGTTAGATTAAGACGGTAGCCACACTGATCAAAATAATCAATTCCATAGTTTTTACACCAGCTATCTCTAATGGTAGTGGGTTAGCATTTGCTGCTTATGGGTTAGCTCTAATTGGACAGTTGGCCACTCTATGAGGGCCTTATTATTTAAAGCATGCTAAGGGAGATTACCTTAGCACATTAATGTTTCTTGATCAATAAGCTCCTGATGCTATTTGCATTAATGTAATCAAGTGGTGCATATCTAGCATCAAATGTCATGGTTTGGGCCATATGGTGTTCATCCCTTGGTGAGCTTTCAACCACTAAGTTAAAGGTGGGGCTGGTTGAGGAGGTAACACTAGAGGTGGAATCTCTGTGTCCCTATAAGGATTTGTTAATGATGATTGGGTTCCTATAACTTAAGTTGCATCTTCACCACTAAGAGGTGGTGCTAGCAAAGTCAAAGGTTGAGGAGGCAATGGCAAAGCTGGCACTCTTGCCATTCTCATCATTCTCGGGGCATGGTAGGAGCTAGTTGATTTATGATTTTCATATCTCTTGCAATACCCACACCATTGATTTGCTCTAACTCTTAAAACTCGACATTCATGAGCTGTAAATAGCACACCATTTCATTTCGCATCTAGGAGCTAAATGAGGATGGCTCGTCTCTCTTATTTAAATCCTAGAAGCAAAATGACATGGTGTGCTGTTTACAGGAACTAAATGAGGATGTCCCATCTCTCTTAGGGCAGTTTTAAATACACCTTTGAGTCCAATGATCATAGCATTTGTGATTTTTTTGACACTCTTGATGACTGCTTTAGCCTTCTTTAAATCATGGCTCTTAATACTAGGCTCGATTTGGTCAATGATTCTGACCTTAGACTATATGTGGATGGGATTCTTATAAAGCTATCAAAGTCTATGGCATCCAAGCAACACTCCACTAGCATTATGATGCTTCTTGGCATACAATTTATCATGTACTTTCTTGCTCCTTAATCCTTCCAAGAACAACAAATTAGCCTAGTTTAGCTTGGTTTTTCCTCAACAGGGCATTTACTATTCAAGTTCTTGAGATGAATGATGCAATCTCTCACTGTTTTATGTTCAAGATACTTGAATTAATATGGTTCTATGCTTGACACATGTCTTGAAGAATTCTATTATAAATGTCAGCTCCAAGTCTTCCATGGTTTCTTTTTGTGAATCTTCTAGCATTTGAAACCGGAGCCAAGCATTGCTTACTATGGCTAAGCCAAAAATGTCTATCTTTTTTTTGTGGATTAAGCACCCTTTCGTATTATGTACTTACTTGCTTGAAAGAATCCAAATGGCTTTAGGGGTATCCCATTTTATTGAACTTTAAAATCAGCTTGGCTATGAGAGAGGGATGGCCATACTCCACTTCCTTTCTTATTCCCCTTTTGGGCTAACTAGCATTGGAACGACATTTATAATTCTTCCCATCTACTGGTCTATATAAGTTCTAGTCCCGATTTTAGTTGGCTTTATTATTAGGCTGAGGGCCATTGCGGCCGCATGCTTCAACTCCCCTCGAGAGGTACTTGAGTATAGAATGGTCATATGCATAACCATAGGCTGGTATCTAAAAGATTCTTCTCTTGTGGTTGCGCAGGGGGTACAAAGCTTGAATGCATCCATAGGTATCCATATCCTAGTTTTCTTGATCTATCAATACACTATTGAGGCTCCAATTCTTGTCTCTCAATTCTTGTGGTTCCCTATTCTAATTGTATTAGTACTATTATCTCAACTAGGGTTATCATTCTGGTTCTTTCTATAGGCTCTCGCCCATGGTTCTCATACTAGTGGAAACTCAATGTTTCTCCTTTATGGGGTCTGATGTGGAGGAAACCCTAACTTTGGCTTTGGTTATGCGGTTTGTTTCCTTTGTGAAACAGAATGAAAATCCTCCTCTCATCGCCAAGCTTCTTGGTCTTGAGGTGATTTCCTTAGGAGAGCTCCTCACTTCACTTGAACTTAAAGTTCTATGCTCTAGGTCTATCTTGGATGGAAATACTCCCCCTTGCCAAGGCCTTTCTATCCTTCTCACTTCGTCGAAAATTCTTGGGATGTATGTGTTATCGTCCTAATCTGCATATGTCGTTTGATCACAAGTTAGATGATTAAAGGTGCATCTAAACACTTGTGGTTTCCATCCACATCCCTCTACCTAATAGTAACGTCAAAGAGGTTGCCCAAGGTATCCTTATATAGATCTATATCCCCTTGATTGGCACAAACTCTTGTCAAGAAATATGGTGCCATTGAGCACAAGGAAGAGGTAGGGAGTGAAAATGAGTGGCTAACCAAGTGCAAAGTCTAGCATGAAGCCACATGAGCAAAGGGAATTATCCCACATTGATGCACAAGCCCAAGGGTGCACTTGTTGGCAAGTAAAAAGGGAGGAATCAACATGTTTAAGGTCACTAGGTAGCTTTTGGCTTCCCTTTAAAGCAAGAACTTTAGAGAACTATACTCGCTTAATATACTTCATATTCACTCATTAAAACATACACTAGGATTACATGTGGATTTCTAGTAGCCAATTATATTTAAAAGTAGCGCAAAGGTAAGCGTTATAAAATATGGACACAACATTACAATGACAACAATAGTGGTGCCATACTATTTATAAACTTTACAATGCCACATGTCACTACCATGTGGCATTGTCACATGGTAGTGACATGTGACAATGCTATTTAACACCATATTAGAGAATTTGGAAAAATCCCAATTCCCATTTTGCAAGATTGTAAAAAGGAGCCATGGTGAACCTTTTTCAGCTTTTGTCAAAACCCCCTCATGTGACATATCAGGAAAGAGCTTAAAGAGTAGGTTCTAAATGCACATCCTCCGACAACTTTTGAGTTTGTATGCTTAAGGCAAACCAAAAAGTAGATTGAAATGAAAATTTCCAAAGTCTTGGGATTTTTCCAAATTCTCCAATATAGTCTTATTTATAGACTTTACCATGCCAAATGTCACTACCATGTGGCATTACAATGACAATAATAGTGGTACTTTGAATAACACCCTATTTATCGGTTTAACAATGCCACATGTCACCACCATGTGTCTTAGAGAACCTAAGCCCTTCTAGATTCTTCTTCCTATCTCATGAGACTAAGGATCACGGTCCATTGGCTACACTTGTTTAACCTTTTGAAGGCTGTAGTGTGATCCTTACTTATGCCATCCTTATGCACTGCTTTTTGTGGCATGTTAAGCTAACCCATAGGTCTTAGCAAGTTCTGCCAAACCCTTACCTCCATGAGTTTCTTGGATTGATGTGACATTTCTTCATTTTCCCTCATCCTTTTGGTTACATCATAACCAATTTAACTTTATATCATATCCAATTTAACTTTACAAGTAATGATTTCTCTTTGGAGGAGTTAAATTGCTAACATCATAACCAATTTAACTTTACAAGCAATGATTTCTCTTTGGAAGAGTTTGTTGTCAGTCATACCCATCATATATATATATATATATATATATATATATATATATTGATGTGAGTCCCTCCTAGTCGATCATGTAAGGTATCCAATGCTAAAGAGATAAGTATTTTATGTTCTTCATCTTTGACTTTAGGGATTCAATCTTTTATCTCTTTGAGATACACTTTCATGATATATGGCAATAAATTGCTAAATGCTATGGACTTTAGCTATTTTTAAAGTCCATAGCATTTTAGAACAGCATTGGATACTCTTATCCTTAGTGCCAAATTATTTTACATTTCATCACTTGTATTTTTTAAGTCTCCCCTAAAGAGATGAATTGTTATCTCTACTAGTGGCATGGCCCATCTCCGACGGGCAAGAGTATTCTTGCATGTATAAAAACAAAGACTCGGCCTTATATTTGATAGTGGCATATGAGCACTGCCAAGCACATTATCATTTTTTAGTAACCCTTGACTTGCAATCTCGTCATGAATTTGTTCCCCTTTGTCAACTTCTCTTGTGCACCTAGATCCTTTAAGGATGCAAGAAAAGGTACCACATTTAAAGAAAGGCCCTTGTGCTGAATACATTGAGAGCCCCATTCGACACACACACATCTCCCATCACAATATTTTTTTTGTGGAAACCCCTTGTCTACCAATCTCATCGGCAAATTGTTCCTAGTGAGAGGCCCTTGTGCTGCAACTACTCAAAGATGCAAGCACACATAAATCAAATCTCTCTCTTTCTCTCTTCACACACACTTGCAACTTCCATTGAACACACACATAGAGTCACGCACACACTTGCAACTCGCATTGACCACGCACACACTTGCAACTCGCATTGACCACACACACACACACAATCATGCACATTAAAATGATCTTCATCTGACCGCCCTCCATCACCCAACTATCGCCATCCAAGATCGTACCGTACATGTTCATCGATTGGTTGTGTAGGTAAGGCTCTCCTGTCTCTACAGGTTTCTATGTTGGGAAAAACCCTGATGGGCGTATTGTCCACAAAAAATTTGTGCCACCACATCCACACCAACGGTCTATAAAAACAAAAAACATTAAAAAAAAACAAAAGCCTATAACCTATTGTGATCTGAACCTGTGGCTCTGGGTGCCGTAGTTTGATGTCATCTTCGAGCTCATGGAACTAATTGTTCAACCCTCGCCTCCATGAGTTTCTTAGATTGATGTGATATTTCTTCATTTTCCCTCATCCTTTTGGTTACATCATAACAAATTAAACTTTATATCATATCCAATTTAACTTTACAAGCAATGATTTCTCTTTGGAGGAGTTAAATTGCTAACATCTTAACCAATTTAACTTTACAAGTAATGATTTCTCTTTGGAAGAGTTTATTGTCAATCATACCCATCATATATGTATTGATGTAAGTCCATCCTAGTCCATCATGTAAGGTATCCAATGTTGAAGAGATAAGTACTTTGTCTTCTTCATCTTTGACTTTAGGGATTCAATCTTTTCTCTTTGAGATACTCTTTCATGATGTATGGCGATAAATTGCTAAATGCTATGGACTTTAAAAATACTATGGAATTTAGCTATTTTTAAAGTCCATAGCATGGAACAACATTGGATACTCTTATGCCCCTCCTTAGTGCCAAATTATTTTACCTTTCATCACTTGTATTTTAAAAGTCCCCCCTCAAGGGATGAATTGTTCTCTATGTGCTATCCAAGGTTATATGCCCCTCCTTAGTGCCAATTACTATGGAATTTAGCTATTTTTAAAGTCCATAGCATTTTAGAACATCATTGGATACTCTTATGCCCTCCTTAGCGCCAAATTATTTTACCTTTCATCACTTGTGTTTTTAAAGTCCCCCCTCAAGAGATGAATTGTTGTCTCTATGTGCTATCCAAAGGTTATATGCCCCTCACTACCAAATTATTTTACCTTTCATCACTTGTATTTTTATTTTTAAAGTCCCCCCTCAAGAGATGAATCTCTATCTTTAGGTGCTAAAGTGAATATCCCAAGTTGGACCGCTCTAGCCAGCACAAATAGAAATGGACCAAATTATTTTACCCTTCATCACTTGTATTTCTAAAGTCCCCCCTCAAGAGATGAATTCCTATCTTTATGTGCTAAAGTGTATATCCCAAGTTACCAAATTATTTTACCCTTCATCACTTGTATTTCTAAAGTCCCCCCTCAAGAGATGAATTCCTATCTTTATGTGCTAAAGTGTATATCCCAAGTTGGACCGCTCTAGCCAATACAATAGGAATGGACCACTCTTGTAGACACCATGTACATGACTTGGGAATTTTACACCAAGGTAGGGGTTAGGTTTACAATTACAAGGCCACACCTCATCTCTATATTATCTTAAAGAAGAGTTTCACAAAGCTACCACATGGCAAAAATTTGGAGGTTCGGAGATTCATGAAGGGGAGGAAGTTTGGGTAGAATTTGATTTTGGAAGCCTCAAAAGATGTGTGAAGCATGGGTCCCCAACTAGTTATATAGAATAAACGCACACAAGACCATGGTCCTTATTTCATGCAACGTGGAGATAAAATTTTGAAGTGTGGATAAATATAGTTATATCATTGTTGAAAAATGAGAATAAATACAACTATAATCTTCATGTACATAAAATTTGAGGAAATAAATACGAAACTAGAATCTTCGAATCCAGAAATAACTATGCTCCCACTTTTAACAAGACACTTGCAAAAAGAGGCTAAGAAATTTGGTTGAGAGACGCCACCTATGTGGCCACAGTTCAAATATTAGTTTATTGGCGACCCTTTTTTTCGCAAATATATAGTTTATTATTAGCCACCTAACTATCACCTTCAGTTTTCGGAGAATTTTTTTTTAAATGTATATCAATTTCTTGAATTATATGAATCACAAGGTACACAATTTAATTTTCTCAGGTTGTTTCCGATGTGAGAGCTGCTCGTCGTCACCAGCCACAAATCTCACGAGTCACGTCCCTACCAAAAAGAAATGAAAAAATCCGTCGTTTTACGGTCCGTCTTTCTAATCCGAGTTTTGACGTGCAACGATTCGTAGCATTTCTATGGACTCAAAAAACAACCCCAAAAAACGTTCCTTTCATCGGAATCACGCCCACATATTGGAGAGTCCAATTCCAATCAAATCGTTTCTCGCCCACATGTTGTGTGTGTGTGTGTATAACAGCTCAATCATGGCAGCACATGTTGAGAAACCACTTACACACTCCAATGTAGGTAGTGGTAGTTAGGGCTGCACACAAATTAAATTTACGTTTGGGCAAGGATTGATCCAAGTTGTGAAGCAAGTTGATCACACAGTTAAATGCAAAGCAAAATTGAACATTTTCAGCTTAGATACAAGCATAATTATAAGGAAAATGTATTAGTTATCCGTCTATATACCGAAAAGCTAAAGGTAGCAGGCTCTAGGGATGTTCATTCCAGCAAAAACGAGAAGAGGCTCAAAAATGTTTTGAGGGGAATACATACTCGCGAGAGGTTGGGATTGGTGCCCCACACACACACACTCACACACACACCCAGTATCATGTGACTAGGCCGCTTTTACTAACTAACTAGTGCAGCAGGCACTTGGTCAGACCATGGCCGGATTGGTGTTATGATCCAGGATTACACTAGAATTAGTGAGGGTTGTTTGCTGAACCTAGGGGTGGCGCAAGCTAAGAGGGGGTTCTTCATTTCACAAGAGAGCTTCAGCACTTCGGAGAGATCGATGGGGTGTTGAGGGTGGGGAGACCACGTGAATTGATGCAGCAGGCGCGCCACCCATAGCTGCACAGTCGCATAGCCAAGCGCTCTGCCTGGGCACACCCTTCGCCCCGCACCAAAGGGCGCTAGCCTAAGGTCATTGCCGCGAATGTCTACATCTTCACCGCCATAGCTTGGAAGAAACCTCTCTGGTTTGAACACCCCCGGTTCAGCCCATATGGCAGGATCGTGTGTTATGGCCCACATGTTCACCATTGCCGTCGTCCCTGCCGGCACGTGGTGGCCCGCCACGTGGACGTCGTTGATTGCAAGACGAGCCCAGGAGAGCAAAGGCCCTGGTGGATGCATTCTCAAGGCCTCCTTGATCACTGCTTGCATGTAGGGCAATTTGGGTAGATCACATTCAGCTATGGTTTCTGCTGGGCCGCTGACAACAGAGTCGAGCTCTTCTTGCAGTCGGCGTTGGACGTCCGGGTGCAAGGTGATCTCTGCAAGGATCCATTCCGTCAAGATTGCGGTTGTGTCAGTGCCACGGAAGATCATCTCCTGAACACATGAAAGGAAACCTTGGGTTAGAGATGGGCATAACGCTAAGACGCATGCAAATCAAGTTACGCTTAATGCTCCGCTAAAAAAACTTAGCTGAGAACTTACCCAAAGCACTGCTATCATGTCTGCATCAGAGAGCTTCTCCGCCTCGTCCAGAGACAGCAATACATCCACGAAATCTGAATCTCCATTGCCCTCGTTTACTGAACTTTTCAGCCTGTGCTCGTCAATAATCTTCTGCACAAACTCATTCACCTCAGCCACTAATGCCGCGCACCTCTGCAGAATGCGTTTAGTGTCTAAGCAGCGCCCGAACCAGTCGAGGTGATCGCCCCAGTTAACAGCACCCAGAAGCTCGAACCCCTCCCTCACCATGGCCTGCAGTTTCCGCGCCTCTTCACACCCGGCCCCGAAATCATAATTTCTTCCGAAGACTGAGCCCATGATGTTGTTGATAGAAGCCCTTTGCAAGTACACTCGCACCGAAACGACCCCGTCCCGAGACATCGCCCCGCCCATGGCCTCTAGCATCAGCGTCGTTTCCAGCTGCCTTCTGCGCTCGTGCGCTGCAATCCTCTTGGGTGCAAACAAATGAGTGGCAGCTATCCTTCTTAGACTCCGCCAGTATGAGCCATATGGCGCAAATCCAATGGCCCGATCGAACAGAAGCTGCCGGGCCGATTCCTTGATCGGACGGTCAGCAAACGATGAGCTGTTGAGGATCTCTCTCGCTACCTCAGGGACGCATGTGAGAATGACCCTCGTGTTGCCCAAGCTGAACGCCATCAGTGTGAGGGCAGAGCAGCTAGAGGCCAGCTTGGCCAGGCGGACATGAGCTAGGCCACCCATATCTAAAAGGCTGCCAATGATCGGCCAGCCGCGAGGTCCAGGTATGGACTGAGCTCGCCGCAGGCGGCCCCAAGCATTGCCGCCTGGGGCAGCCCAATGCATCATGAAAGTGCAAACCGAGATGAGAAGAAACGCAGAAAGCAGCGTGGTCAGGTGCGGAGAAGAAAGAGGGGGTAAGGAAGCTATGAAGGGTAGAGAGACCGACCACCAGGCTCGTTCGGAACGCAAGGAAGGAGGGGAAGAATCCATTGCGGAAGCCATGATAGGCAGCAGAAGACAACTTAGCGCGAAGAGCGGTAATGGAGCCATGGAGAAAGACGTAGACGGAGGAATTACGCTATGATGGTGTGGGCGGGATATGGAAGAAGATGACAGAAATACAGAACTACTGAGCTAAGGTTAAGAGGAATCCAGATACGTCAAGCGAGAAACTACCACCCAATGAGGTGAACCCCGCCGCCCTTTTAAAGGCGCGGCCATAAGCCTTCCGTTACTCGCCTTTAACTCTAGTTACTGATAGATATATTCTCCTGAAATTCTTAAAATCGCCATAAAGCCCCTAGTTTCCTCGCCTTGCTATTAATAACGAGGGTGATCCCCTAGGCTCTAACGAAGGTTTAAAGACTGATATGCTTTACCCCATCAGAGATTCAGATGCCAGTATTAGTTTCTTTTTTTCTTTTTCTTTTTTTTTTTGAAGTGTAAATTTTATCCCCCCACCAAACACACACACACACACACAAAAACCAACTTCCAAGATCCCTTTAGGTGCTTTTATACACTTTAGTGCATTTTGTTGAAATACATTAATATGCATTGCTCAACACTTGTCTCCCCACAATGTCCACGTAACACCTCCTTTCAAAAAAATCAAACTTGTGAGAGCTTCCTCATCCATTCCCAAGACACACATTGGAAAAAGTCACCACCTCACCGACTTCCTTAAAACCTTCCCTCCGACACCACAAAGGGAGGCATTACTTCAAAGACATCACAACACCATTCTTCATCAAAGGACAAATCTACACAAGTCTCTACTTCCTTCTCGACAAAGTTTCCGTGTCTTTCAAATGCTATGCAACCAATTGTCTTGAGCAACAAGCCACTTGCGCCACGTGAATGATGGACCAAGATCTTGATCTAAAGTCAATGTTCGAAATCCAAGTTTGGGAATGTATCTTTGTTATGTATCTTTGTTCTATACACGCTTATGAAGACTCTGTATCTTTGTTATGTATCTTTGTTCTATACACGCTTATGAAGACTCTGTATCTTTGTTCTATACACGCTTACAAAGTCTCAATCATCCACCAAGAAGAGAATAACTTTACAAAGCTTTCATAATAAGTAATAAACATTGCAGAAACAAATGAGTAGTACTTAAGGGGGAAACGAGTCCCCCAATGCTTATGTCTCAAGGTGAAAGTCAAAAACAAAATTTACTATAGTGTCACAAAGAATCACTTTATAAATCAAAGAACTACTTATTTGTTTTTCAAGTGTAACTTAGTTGTACATAAGGGAGGCATATCACATCACATGCTCCACAAGTTCCATAAATAATCTTGGAGGAAGAAGACCATTCTTTTCAAATTACCTATGTATCAAATGTATACTAGTTTTACACAAGGTTTCCCATAGGGAAGGCATCAAACCATAGATGTCTCAAATCAAATGTAGCATGCCTTAAAGGCAAGGCCTAATAACATATTTATGTTAATACCTTGGAATATAAAGTGTAGGTCTATGCTTCCTTTCTTATAAAGAAAAAAACATGTTCTTGTTGTATGGGATTCATGTTCTTCCTTTCTGTCATACTAGCCATTACACAAGGTTTCCCATAGGGAAGGCATCAAACCATAGATGTCTCAAACCAAATGTACCAAGCCTTAAAGGCAAGGCCTAATAACATATTTATGTTAATACCTTGGAATATAAAGTGTAGGTATGTGCTTCCTTTCTTATAAAGAAAAAAACATGTTCTTGTTGTATCGGATTCATGGTCTTCCTTTCTGCCATAGAATCCATTATATCATGAACAACCTTTGATTCGATACTAGTTAATTGATCTGATTCTAGCTTGCTAGGCACACATGCCATGACAAGTTTGTTATAAAAGGAAAAATAAAAGTTCGAGAAATATCTAGTTTAACAAAAATTAAAGACTAATGGCCATACTTTTAACTCACATCGAGGGTTCCATGCAACTCCATGGAGGAAATTTTGATTAGCATCTTATGTGATGTGGCAATATTGTTTGGAAATATTTAGCCATATTAATAATTGGTGAATGGACTCTTGAATTGGTTCTTCTGTAAGAAACCAACATAGCCTTAATTAGCATGCATAGAACCAAGATTAGGAGAGATAGAATGTTCTAAAGGATGCCATAACTTTTTTTTTGCTACAATAGTACTAGAACACATGAAGGACACCTTGATTTGCTAGTGTGTGTATATGTGTGTGTGCGTGCATGCGTGTGTGTATGTCCATTTTCATAAAATTTTAGAGAGCATGGATTATACTCGATATAGTTTAATGGCAATTTATAAATTAAATCATTGTCAAATAATATTCAATTAGAATATTGTATTTACTAGACATCTAAGGCTTTATCCAAGAAAAACAACATAATACCATTGAAGGAGAAACCCCTCACAAATTTGGTAGTAAATTAGGTATCACAAGACAAACGTGTTGGAATGTTCTCCCATGGTAGCTCATTTAACTAAAGGTAAAGTTCCATTTATGTATGCATCAAATAATCATTCATAATTAACTCTAAATTTTCGTTCACTTTCGGATCCTGGATCCTTTCAAGAATTCTAGATTCTTTTCCCAGGGAATCTAGGAATAAGTCAGTCTCACAAGTATTTACATTCATCCAACTAAGCATGTTTCTGGTCTTTTTCTGGGAACTCCTTTTCCCGTTCTCAGAGTGTACTTAAGATTCTATTTCTCGTATACTTCATAATTTCAAAAGTTAAATATGTTCATGATTCCTCTTTCTGATTAAAATTTATCCATATTTTCTCGATGCACCCCTATGAATATTTTCACGTTCTTATCTCAATTTTCCCAAAATGAATTATGCTCAATATTCCTCTTTTTGAATAAAAGATTTATGCATATGACCTCATCGGATTTACAAAATCAATTATACCCATAATTCCTCTTTTAGCATAAAACATTTATGCACACATACGAATTCATTTTTATCTAAATGAATTATATTCATAATCCTTTCCATAATTCTCATAAATTGAATAAATCTAGAAAAATTTGTACATAACCTTCTTTATTTTTCTAGTAAATAAATAATGCTCAAAACTCCACTTTGAACATAAAATTTACTATGCATAAATTTAAATTCATTTTCTAAAAATTTTGCCATAGCTTCCCCATATTTTCTATGAAATGAGAATGCTCAAAAATTCACTTTTAGCATAAAAATTAATTTATGCATAGACCTTCATTTTTTAATGATAAAATTTTACCATAGCTTCCCCCCCCCCACATTTACTATGAAATGAGAATGCTTAAAATTTCACTTTTAACATAAAATTTATTATGCATAAATTTAAATTCATTTTCTAAAATTTTTACCATAGCTTCTCCGTATTTTTTATGAAATGAGAATGCTCAAAAATTCACTTTTAGCATAAAAATTAATAGAGCTTCATTTTCTAATGATAAAATTTTGCCATAGCTTCCCCACATTTACTATGAAATGAGAATGCTTAAAATTCCACTTTTAGCATAAAATTAATTTATGAATAAACCTTCATTTCTTAATGATAAAATTTTGCCATAGCTTCCCCACCTTTTCTATGAATTGAGAATGCTCAAAATTTTACTTTTAATATAAAAATTAGTTTATGCATAAACCTAAGCATAAACATAAACATTACTTCATTTAAACAACAACATAAATCAAGAAAGGCATGGTTTTAAGAGAAAACCCATAAAATAAAATGCTTCCCAAGCATGAGAGAGGTTGGGAAGAAGATTTACATCAAAAAAGAGAGTAAACATCATTGTTTAGGCTTACCCTTGGTGTGCTTGATTCTTTACCTTGCAAGAAGTTGTGTAGCCCCTCGGGGGGTTCACCTCAAAAAAATTTAGTGTACCACATGCGATCAAAAGGAGGGGTATTTTAATTCAAATTTTGGAAAACTTTTAATAAGATTACAATAACAGGAGGGGTATTTTAATTCAACTTCAAAAAAATTTCCGTTAGTTCATAAGTAAAGAGGGGTGGTTTTACTTGGGGAAAAATTTTAGTTAAGGGGTTTTTTAAGTGCCCCTTGAACACACGTGATACATATGATTTTTTAGAAGTGCACCCCTCGAGTGTAGCCCTCAAGGAAGAGGCTTAGCCACCAAGAGAAGAGGGTAATCTTCAAGGGAAGAAGAGGTTTAGTGAAGCACCAAAGCTTCACAATGGAGAGGCAAGGAAGAGGGATAAAGGATTTACACTAAAATGAAAATTACTCTAGCATGTAAAATACACTAAGATGAAAATACAAAGGAATGGGGATCTATTTATAGGTGAGGGAGGCCACCAACCAAGCCCAACTAGGATCTAGAGGCTTCCAGCTTCAGTTTGATCCAATTTGGACAAGTTTTAGACTAGTTTTGCCCACTTTTTGATCTAGTTTGGAAGAGGAGAGATGAAATATCTAGCCACTTTATGATATTTTTAAATTAAAAAATTCCCCTTTGATGTGATTTCTAGGCACCTCCTTGATGAGGAGTTTTCTCTCTCCTGAGGTGTCACAAAGTCTCCCAAAAGTCTCCTAAAATATCTGAAAACTCATAATTATTGAATCTTCACCTCATGTGAGCCTTTCTTTATTATTTTTTTTGTGGATAATTCTAAATTTTTAATTTTTATTTTCCAACCTTAATGGATAAGGATCACATTTTTAAATTCAAAATAATTTAATAAGGCTTAGAACTTTGAACTAGGGGATTCCTTGGTTCACCCATCGTCCAAATCTAATGCAGCTTAGGAATTTCTGATTAAAATTCTGTTTCAGGGGATCACTTCCTATTGTGGCTGGAAGAAAATACTTATCCAAAGAATATTTTCTCTCCCCAGACCAAAACAAGGGAAAACAAGATCTTTTTCCATTTCTGAAGGGGGGAATGATTACAAGAGACTGAAGGGGAGGTTCTTACATCTTTTCATCCTCAAATGCTGGAGGCAGGAATCTTACATGAGCAGCCCAGGCATGACATCCTTGTATTTGCACAAGAAGGTAGACTAGTCAGATGGTTTAGTGACAGCTTGGATTAGATTTGGCACACTACCAAATATACTACATGCTACACTAGAGTGCTATCTTATAACAGTTTTCACATGGAGTAGGTAGGCTTTACTCTTGTACATGTCTTGACATTACGGGGCCCAAATGGGGCCTAAGGTGAGCTCAGATGGTTGTGGGAGGTATGCAGTTATCCACCTCCTACACAGTTATTAGTACATCTTCATGGGGCGAATCTACACCACAAGATGGTGGCACAGACTATGACTATGTAGGTACAATTTTATAGGCCAAGTCTACATAGCAAACGGTAACATCAACTATGTCTGGTCTCCTTGCATATATAGGGCTATACAGATACACGACTAGCCCCTTCTCTTCATAGTTCATCAATCATCTCACAATGCGTTTACTCCCTAGCTTCTACTAGCATACAAACTCTATCTTAGCAGCTCTAGATAAACCATTGAAGCTCACTTCACAAGAGCACACGGGTGTGGGGCTATGCCATCTATTATATCACTTCAGTAATATAATATTCTTCTCTATCTTTGTTATTTTGCAATTTCACTTACAAACTTTATGCTGTGAAAGATCCTTCATCTTGTGAGTGTTCTGTTGTATGCACTGCATGTTGTATCCTCTTATTAGATGGTATCACAACTCTAGCTCGGCACAAAACTTTTTTCTTATTGATGTTTAGCAGTCCCTTAAAGAAATGACATCTTCTAGAAGACCCCACCCACCACCATTCATCGATGCTAATGGAAAGCTTACAATACCAACTATCCTCTCTGGAAGTTCAAACTTAAGGCTATTCTTTCCTCTTATAAGCTCTGGGACACCACCGTTGGTGTTGATGTTCACTCGCCACCAACAAGGGGGATGGAAATGGTAACCGTGTACCACGTGTTATGCCAACCTTGTCCAAGCTTGAATAGCTGCCTGCTATGCTACAGAAGCATGGGCCTCATTTTGCAGAGCCAGTATGAGACCATAAATCCCTCAAGGATTCAGAATCTCAAAAATCTACTTCATTAAGAGAAGGTGAATGAACATGAAAGGTGGATTTCTCACTAGAATCAAATGTCTCTATGACTAGATGGTTGCAATCACCATGAGCACATGCTCTCCCCGGATCTTGCTCATCGATGTCTAAGGGTTCTACTGCCTAAATATGATAGTTTTATTACACCTTTGAATGTTAGTGTCAGGCCTTCTCCTCTCACATTTGAGAAGTCAAGCTCATTTCTTGAGATGAGGATGGAGAGTCTAATGGTGGTATGACCAACATGAGTGTGCTCTCCTTAGGTTTTGCTCGTCTGTCTAAGGATATTGCCACTTAAATATGATAGTTTTGTTACATCTTTAAATGTTGGTGCTAGGTCTACTCTTCTCACATTTGAGGAGTTCAGCTCATTACTTTGGGATGAGGAGATTAGGATGCAGTCGTAATGGTGGTGACCAGGCTTAACACAAAGAAGAAGGGTAAGAATTCTAACTCTTCAAATCAGAAGAAAAAGGTTAAATGCTTTTACTATAATAAGTAAGGGCACATAGCCAAACAATGTAGGAAAAAGCAAATGCCAAGAATGACACTTTAAAGACCAAGGAAGAATCCAATCATGCTGTAAAAATAGAGATGTTTATTGCCATTAAAGAAGTATGCAGTGAGAAGTTCAATATTGTAGCACATGATTCTTGGATCATCGTCAATAGTGGGACTTCTATAGGCACATGACCAGTCAGATTGGAATTCCTCCCTAAAGCCTATGGGAGATGACATCATGGCGGTAGCGGGGGTAACGACACAAAGTGCCCAATCAAAGGTTCAAGTACTATTTCACTTATGTCTAAACAAGGTTTTACAAAAAAACATTTCAAATGTTCTTTGGGTTCCAGATATGAAGAGAAACTTCCTTTCTATCTTGACCATCACGAACAGTGACTTACAAGTTCACTTCAATAAAAATGGTGTAGTCATTTTTGATGGAGATGATAAGGTCATTGTAAAGGGCATTTGGAGGAACAACTTGCGTGATATTTTGGTGTTTTTACCTAGATTGACTTAGGTAGCAACAAACTTTGGCATGAGATATATGGTCATCTCAATATATAGACTCTTTTGGAGATATAAAAAGGTAAGCTAGTTAAGCATTTGCCACCAATTTCTAACAGTGTCTGGATGTAAGTGAAGCTCGAATGATGGATAAGTAGCACTAAAAACCCTTTCCACAAGAGGCCAGTTTTAGGGCTAAGGCTCCTCTTTAGCTTATACATGCTGATCTCTGTGGAAAGATGAGTATAATTGCACTTGGGGGTTCCTTATTTTTCACTTTGATAGATGATTACAATAGGAAGATTTGGGTGTATTTCCTTAAGAAAAGGTTGAGGCTTTTGGAAAGTTTAAGGAATGGCTTGCATTGGTTGAAATTGAGATATGAACATAGTTGAATTAGTTTAGAACAAATCAAGGAGGAGAACCTCATGTTAGATGAATTCTTGGGTTTCTTCAAGGAAAGAGGCATAAAGCAACTGCTCACTAAGTACTACTCACACTCCACAAACAAAATGGTGTTGCAAAGTGCAAGAAATCGTGCTATTGTTAATATGGCAAGGAGTATGGGCCTAATGGTGAGAATATACCTAAATCCTTTTAGGATGAGATAGTTAACATGGCTTTGCACATTCTTAATAGGAGTGCAACATAGGCCGTCAAAGGGATGACTCCATTATATGTATACTCGGGTAAGAAACTTGCAGCTATACACTTGAAAGCTTTTGGGTATGAATGTTATGTACATGTTCGAGATGCTCAAAGGAACAAATTAGATGCCAAAAGCCACAAATGCATCTTCTTGGCTTATAGCATGGAATCGAAGGGATATTGACTCTATGGCCCTTATACAAAGATGATCATAATGAGCCATGATGTGGTATTCTAAGAAAAACCATATCGGATGGAGGAGGAGTTTCCTTCTTCTTCTTCTTTATACAACAAGGAAATCACTAAAGCAGCATAACCTCCACATGCAGCATGGGCTTCCTCTCGCATTTTTGATGGAGCCAGCCTGTACCATTTCCTATAGACATGGATTTTGAAGATGAAATATTGTGCCACAAAAAGGTATGCCATTCCCTAAGTGGTATAGGCAACTTTTGGATGGATTAGAACCTCCGGCCATTAAGGATACACAGGCCTCAAGATGTTTGGAGATCCAGAAGGTTAGAGGAGAAAAATAGGGCTCGGGAGAATCTTGTGAATTTTGCTCTTATGATAGAGGTACTTTAAAAGATTTAGGAGCCTACCACATTTTTTGAAGCACAAGGGGACCTGAAGTGGATGACATCCATGCAAATAGAATATGACTCCATCTTGAAAAACTACACTTGGGACCTTGTAGATCGTCCTAAGTGGGTTTACAAAGCAAAATATAGATCTAATTGTACTTGGAAAAGTATAAGGAATGGCTAGTCACCGAAGGTTTTGCACAAGTTGAAGGTTTTGACTTTTAAGAAACCTTTTCTCCTATAGCCAGGTTAACCACCATCCACATCGTTCTTGCATTAGCAACACAAGGGGAATGGTTTGTTCTCCAAATGGATGTCAAAACTTCTTTTCTCAATAGGAACCTTGAGGAGGAGGTATACATGGAACAGCCACCTAGGTTTGTGGTTCTCGATTCCAAAAGCAAAGTTTACAGGTTATGAAAGGCACTCCACAAGCTAAAAAACAGGCCCCATGAGGATGGTACCAGAGGATTAATACTTATTTGTGAGTATTAGTCTTCCACATCCCTTTAGATGTAAATATGTATGTATTTTATGAGTATGGAAAGTATATGGTCATTTTTCTCTGTGTGGATGACCTCATCTTGATAGGGGTTCACCTCACAAACACAACAGATGCTTACTATAGAGTTCGAGATTGATCTTGGGCTTATAGATTATTATTTGGGATTGAATCTAGATAACATTTTCATCTCTCAATAAAAATATGCAAGTAAGATACTCAAGGCATTTGCCACCAAATGCAAGGCAATTGGCACCCCAATGGAGGTTGATCTGAAGTGTCAAAGACACTTCAGACCTTGTGGTATTGAAGGAAACTGGTTGCTAGCCTTATCTTGTGTAATAGTAGATATCAGACATCAATTTTCATGTTGCTATTTTGAGCAGGTTATCCAACAAGATCCAGGAGAAGAAGGTATGTCGATGTGGTGATATATCCAAGCAAGGCTACATGCTACATTGGACCGCTATATCATAATGGTCCACGCATAGAGTATGTAGACTTTACTCTCACCATGTTTTGACATTTGGCAGGTGGGGAGATTACTATGCAATTATTAGTGCATCTTGATGGGCCGAGTCTACATGCTAGGACAGTGACGCTAACCATAACTGCGGACCTATGCAGTCATATTAGCTCCACGGTCATGTCGTGGCCATCCCCCACATATATGCATGGACAACCAACAGCTTCTCCACATAGTTCATGAGTCATCATTGTGATTTTCCTACCTAGTTTCTACTAACATACAGCTTCTCTCTTAGCAGTTCCAGATCAACCACATCAGCTCCCTTCAAAGGAGCACACGTGTGTGGGGATTTGTCGTCTATTGCATTACTTCAGTAACACATCATTCTTCTCTATCTTTGTTATTGTGCAAGTCGATTAATTTTGTGCTGTGAAATATCCTACTTCTTGTGAGTGTTCTTTTATATACACACCGCACGATATATCCTCTTACACCCTAGCAATTCAAATCGCATGCATACACGCACATCTAGCCACACATGTATGTTCACACACTATAGTTTTTGAATAAACATGTAGTTTTTGCAATGACTTTTTAAAGATTTAAACCTGCATCGACATCTGTGTAGAATGTTTAAAACCACACATGTACGTTTATGGAGGGACTGCATAATTTTGGTGAGTATTTTCTAGTAAGGGCTCCTTCATACTTTCCTCCTCTTATCTCTTTGTATAGTTCTCTAGATATATATACCCACCTCTCTCTCTCTCTCTCTCTCTCTCTCTCTCTCTTTCTCTCTCTCTCTCTCTCTCTCTCTCTCTCTCTCTCTCTCACACACACACACACACACACACAAATATTCACACACATGCATACATACACACGTGCATGTGCGTGTACAAGTGCGCACGCACACACACACACACACACATAATGCCATCTTTTTACTTATTTATTTCTTTACCTCTCTCTATCACTATACCTACCCATGTATTTTTCCTTTCTAATCTCTAGAATTTGAGCTATGGTTTAAGGTTCATCTCTTCAAAGGTTACATAGCTATATTCTATGCACATAAATATTAGATAGGTATCATCACAAACATGCATAAATAGCAAGTTTTTAAAGCTTTGACATTTTAATTCATTGAACCTCTACCTCTTTAGATGAGCTTTGAAAGCCAGTATCCATTGAACTATGGCTCCAATTGAGAAGGTTCAAAAAGGGAAAGTGGTGCACAAACTATTGAGGTCTATATAATGTTTCACTTTTGATGATATGAAAAGTATGCCATGTTATTAGCATACTCCAATAAAAGAAAAAAACGTGCAAAAAATTTGAGCTTCATACAATCTTCCACTTTTGATGATGCAACAAGGTGCCATGTCATTGGCATCTCCATTGTGAGTTGTATTCATATTTTGGTTTCAACTCCTTATAATGTTAGATTGGTGTATGATGAGTAGACCACCACACACATACACACAATTTGCACATGCACGTAAGTGCATGCACACACACCCCATTTATAGAGTAAGTTTTTATTGAGAAGGATAAATCAATGTGTGATTGATTTGCGTGAATAGTAGATGTACATAAAGCACTCACAAATTTTATTTTAAATTGCATTATATTTTGCAATACCTATTATGTTTCTTTAATTTCTAAGTGGTGAGGAGTTTGTGCATGTGACTAAATGGGAAGATCAACACATACAGTGGGATTCATAGGGGGTTGAAATCAAATATGTTTTTGAAAGTTGAAGTTATGTTGTATTGCCTTTTATATATGATGCTTCAATTTCTTTTGCTACTTCTTTGATCAAATAAATAGTGCATTAGACATGTGTTTGCAAGTCTTCTAAGTGCATGAACCTCTACTCAATAGATGAAAGTACTTTTGTTAGAAATATTATCTCCATTTGGGCATATGTTTCAAGGTCCTAGAAGACTTGCCAAGTAGTATCATGAAAAGGTATAAGGTTTATCAAGAAACACGATTTGTCACATTGCCTTGTCTACAAGCTCACTTTTACTTGCTTTTACATACACAGGAAAAGCTTAAAGGCATTGAATTGTGACCAAGGATGAAAGTTCCGAGCCATGAAGTAATGTGTGCTAGTTCCTATCATAAGGGTAAATGATCTTATGTGTATCATAAAGGTGAATGATCTTATGTGTATCTTATGTTTAGGGTTTGGCACATCACATAAGCAAGTTATAATTAAAGCCATGACCAAGTAGAATTTTAACATGAAGTGTCTTTTAAAATTTGCACTTTGACTTTAGATAGTTGCTATCACCAAGATGAGAGAATAAAGGCAAAAGTATCGAGATGGATAGGAAGGAGTTGTTGGAACACAATGGGGGTGCTTCTATATCCTGTATGGTTTGCACATGGAGAACACATAACATGTGAGATATGCTTTGACTGTGGAGACATGTGGTCAAAATATACACTAGGGAACTTCATGTGATTGAAAAAGCGGCACGCGAAGGGACATGGGCTTGTGGGGGATCCACCTGGCATGTTGAGCGGCTTGATTGAACATCATCACCTTCGAGGGCGCGCACATTCCCTAGACACCCGTTATGTGTCCGTTTGTTTGAACGGCAGTTAAGCTGCTAGCGCGCCGAAGTTCGAACTTTTCATCTCTGCCAGGACGTTTGTTCCCGACGCTTTTGTCCGGACACACGGCAGTGGGCGCAAAGCCCGTCCGTCGTCCGATCTCGATAATGTGCAAGAAACGCCAATAGAATAGACGGACAATCCGGCACACACACTTGGCCCGTGCTCTCGACGTACATCGCCCTGGCGGCCTGGACACGCTGGACGCTGGCAGTCCACCACGCGTCGTGACACGCCTGCTTGGCGGCGCCGCCGCATCTGGCTGATAGCGTGTCGGCGCAGGGCGGTTTAATACGAGAGGGAATCGAGATGTGCAGTGCTGTGTTGCACTAAGGAAAATATCATTTTATATAATATCGTATTTGCGGCTCGTAGTTCCAAACTTCCATAAAGAAGCCGCCCCCCCCCCCCACCCCCGGCCCTCGTTGCTCAATGCTGCGGCCTGCCGCCCCTGCGTTCCAGTTTTCACTCCCCTAGTGGCCTACTTCTACGAGCCCACCCTGCGTGCCCACGTTCCGCCTCCCACCGCTCGGATATTATCATTATTAACTTTCATTTTTTTCGTAGAAACAGGAAAATATATCAAAAAAAAGGAGGAGATTACACCGAACCATGAGGAAAGTCCATGGGGGACCCTTAAGACAGCTAAGCCAATAGGTGGCTTTAGCTACAATCCAAAATCACTCAAAGATGAGAACACCAATCTCACCCAAAGACGGATGACTAAGAATGGCATAAAGCCGGACGGATGACTAAGAATGGCATAAAGCCGGTGGCCTGAGGATGAACCACCTATATAAAATGCATAGGACATGAATGAAAAGGTGTGATGTTTCCCCTCTCTAAACTTCAGTGGACTAAGCCCGATAATCAGCATATTGGAGTCTTTTGAAGCATTCCTTTTCCAATCCTTGACACATGCTTGCCCTAGTGTTGGAGTTAGAAGAACTCAGAACTTTCCTCCACTTTCTCCACGGATGATCCTGCCAGCGACCACCTTCAGAACTTTCACCTCTAGGTTGGACTTGCTTGGTCAACTTGAGAATACTGTCAAGAAATAGAAAGAAATTGTGATTAGTTTTTATGCCAAAGAGGGCTTCATTCCTTTGTTTCTAGACATGCCACAACAGGAGACATCTGACAGACTGCCAAGTTAAGGGGTCTAGCTAAAGACATTCCCCTAAAAGAACTTCTTTCCAGCTGAGCGGGAAGCTTCTAGTCTTCTCGAAGGCATCATTAAGCACTTTCAGAAACTGTTTAGTGTCAGGGAATGTGTAAAAGAGTTGAGAAACAGTCTCCAGATTTGTTTTGCAACACGAGGGCATATACCATTCCCATGACCCAACTTCCGAGCTCTCTCCTGCGTCCAAATTGCTTTGTGGACAACGAGCCAAACCAAAATTGTATGCTTTCTTTCTTGGGAAAAGGCCCAAATAATTTTGAAGCGAAATGACCATTGATGCTTGTTCCAGTTCAAAGACCACCTTTTGTTGAGTTTGAAATCCAAATTGGTTGCAATATGTGGGTTTGGGAGTTTGAGAAGGTTCATGGAAGATCCCCATCTAAGAGCTTTTGAAAACTCTTTATAATCACATTTACCCACATGAGGAATGAAAACATTCAATTCATTACATCTTTGAACAATAAGATCAACACAGCCACGTTGTAAGGAAAACTTGTTTCTTATTTGGACACTGTTTAACATACCAGACGAGTCGCATAGATCTGTCCACACCTTAACCCCTACTTTGAAACAAGAAAAGCCGGTCTGGCAATAGGCTTGACCAGATGACCAAACCACACTGAATCAACTGCATAACGGCCCCTCTTGGTATACATCTGGAAAGAAAAAAGATTTTACTCCCACATTCTGTAGCTGAGCTTGCTGCCAGTAGGAGAGAGTTGAGCCTTAGAAAAAAGTCCTTATTGAGTGAGAACCTTTCCAAGCTCTTTTGTTCTTTTAAAAAAATTTATCCACATTTCTTTTAAGCAAGTCTGTCGAAACATCCTTGGAGAAGATGGCCCTTTGAATCCACTTTGCTGCAAGTTTTTCCGCCAGCATTCCAATGTTGACGATGCCCAAACCACCCTATTCTTTGTTCATACAACAGACATGAAAGGCCACCTTGCTGATCTTTCTTCTGTCTACGGATCTTCCCCATAGGAAGTTCCCCATAATTGTATACAGAGAGTTCAATTGGGTTTTAGAGGGTCTCCAGCAGGCCAGAAAATAGACCACGGAGGGAATAACGAAATGGTTGAGGACAAAAGCTCGAGAAGCAACACCTGTATTTATATGACTCCATTTCAAAACCTGGCTTTTAAGCTTCTATAGAACGAAATCCCATCTCTGTTTGACAACAATATTAAACCCCATGGGTAAGCCTAACAGCCTGAAGACTACCCCTTTCGGAATAGCCTTACATCCAGCGGGGCCAAGATGACTGGAGGAGGCACACCTTCAAAAACTCTGAAACTTGTCTTAGCATGATTGATTTGAGAACCACTGGCTAAACAGAAAGTTTCCAGGCAAGCCATAAAGTGACCTGCAGTCTGAAACTCATTAAGGAGCAGAGCATTGGTGTCATCAGCGAAAAGTTACAAACATAAGGGCTCAACTCTGCCAGGGATAGAGATGCCCTTGATATTGTTGTTAGATATTTCCTCATTTACCAACCACCCCAGGGCATCAGCAACAATGGCAAAAAGCAGGGGGGACAAAGGGCACCCTTGTCTTATAGACTTCTTCAGAGGAAAACTTTCTGTAAGAGCCCCGTTAACAGCAACCCTTGAGGTAGCATTCCCCAAGAGGGTTTGAACATACTTGATAAATTTTTTGTTAAGGCCAATGTCCTGTAAAGATTGAAAGAGGAAGGACCAATCAATTCTGTCGTAAGCTTTGTCAAAGACTATTTTTAGAAAGATGTAGTTTTGCCTAGAGCTTTCAGCATGTTCCATGCCCTCCCAAAGACTTATGATAGCATCAAGGATATACCTCCCCTTAATAAAACCTTTTTGCTCCTTCAGGATCCAGGCATCCATGTAGGGGTTAATTCTCCTAGTCAGAATGTGTGCAAAGACTTTGTAAAGAGATGAGAGACATGTTATGGGCCTCCAGTTCCCCAAGTCTTCCTTCTCCCCTTTTTTGTGGATAAGCTTAATAACACCCACATTGGTTTTATCAGCAAGGAAACCCTTTCTCATGGCTTCTTTCCATATGTTTAAGATGTGTGGGGCGAGCTCCTCTTTGAAGGCTTGGAAGAATTCATTAGGGATCCCATCTTCCCCATGGGATTTCCCCTTTTTCAGGTGAGTGATAGCATCCTTCACCTCCTTCTCAGAGAAGGGGGCATAATTTCATAGCCAATGAAGGATTAACCATTTTTTTCCTAGTGAGAGCGATTTTGGCTCTAGTTGCGATAATTTCTGGAGTGGGAGAGGAGACAGTGGAGAACAAGTTAAGAAAATGATCCTTGATGACTTGAAGGTTTTCCTCTTCAGTAAACAGCAACCTGGCCATTAGGTTTCCTAACTAGAGGAATAAGATCTCTAGCTTTTTTCCTTTTGAGTAAAGAAAACATCTTAGCGTGGGGGGTGTCAATTTTTCGAGCCCACGCCTCTCTATACCAAAGCATAGTAGTCTTGGCACAGCAAGTAGTTCCTCAAGTCTAAGCTTGTTCCTCAGATCAATTAGAGTATGATCAACCAACCCCTTGTTAGATTGAGAGAGAACTTGAATCTGTTTTCTAATGTGCACTCTACGATTCAGACGAATAGCAGCAGCTTTCAGCTTATAGTCCCTGCTGCAAATAGTATGCACCCTATTGACCAGCAAAGCCCAACCCTTGGAGGGGGAAACACATTGCCTGAAGGCATCTGAGATGAATCCTTTTATCTCTTGTTGCACACACGGCAGTAGAGGAACTTACTTGTTGCCCATGTTGAGCTAAGCTCTAAAGCACAACTTCTATTTGGTAACTCCACACTCTCCATCCACTCATCGTCGATGTGTCACTCACCGCGGTTGCTTCATCACACTCAATGGTTCCTTCTCTTACCCCCTATTCACACACACACACACACACACACACACACAAAAGCAAGTTCACAAGAGGCACAATGCATATGCATAGATGCACTCAATGGTTCATTATCTTAGTCTCGTTCCACACACACACAAGCAAGTTCACAATGGGCACAATGCATATGCATATATGCTCTCTCTCTCTCTCTCTCTCTCTCTCTCTCTCTCTCACACACACACACACACACACACAAGTTAGCCAAGAGCATCTTTCATCATGCATAAGAATGGTGTTTATATAAGAGCGATTTTCACTTATATACTTGGCCACCAGTTTTGCTAGCCATCACATAAAAAGACTAAAATAAAGGAGATTAAGATTATTAACATTAGACTTTTACATGGACATAAGAGTTGCTATTCTTAGTTAAACCTTTTCTGGTATATCCAAACATATATACATTAAGCGGCACATATACAAAATGTGCTTATTAAAATATGTTAACCCAAAAGGTGTTAATATTGGCATTTAGGATATCACACATATGTAGCTATGGAGGGTGAAATATCATCATCGTTGTGGAGTGTGTAGAAGAGAGAAGAAGGTCTAAGCCATGGCAATGGTTGAAGGGGATGAAGAGATAGAGAGAGGGAAAGAGGGAGAGAGAGATGAGATACTCAAGCCAAGAGAGAGCAAGTTTACACAACTCATATGATACTCATTGTGGTAATGAATCCACTCAAATACATGCTTTTATAGGCACCAAGCCCTTATCTTTTGACCCTAAATAAGAGGGTGTTCACACCACTAAGGACACTTGACTAAACTCCAAAATACCCAACCCCCCTTCGGAGTGATGGCGGAGTTGCATGCATAACCTTCAATAGTTCAGTGCTCCAACACAAGCAAAGACCAAACATGGACCCCACAACAACTGGCTTAATGCCTCATAAGCATGGCTCCAAGGCTAAAAGCATGGATCAGAGGTTCATAAAGCATGGACCAGTGCAAAGGTCAAGAACCTCATGGGGGATAAAGATCGCTTACATCACCAAAACAACCCCCCCCCACCCGACTCGCCTAAAGCAAGGCCAAAAAGGGGATAATGGAGAGGAGTCTTGTGAAGAAAACAAGGCGTTACAGAATCCGAAAGGATCCAAAAATATGTAACTCAAATTTTGAGGGACTACCTGAGCAAAGAACCCAACATATACAACTGAAAAGATAGATTTTTGGAAGTTAACAAACTTTCGGCACGGTAGAACGTCAATGATGATCTGAGGTCGTCTTCTTGCATGGACATTTTCCAAGATTCTAACACTTGATGGTCAAGTGTGGGACGTGTATTTGCAACAAGAAACAAACGCGTCATGATGGTGCTTATAATACTGACAGTAGGTACAATCCTTTTTAGCATGATGGGACCACTAGGTCAAAGAACTCGAGGGAACCAATGAGCTCCATGGTATTTTAACTCAATGAGATTCTAATATGATTACTTTGATACCTTGTTACATGTGCAAGACTGTTATTGCAGAGGCCAATGAGCTCCATGGTATTTTAACTCAAAGAGATTTTGATATGATTACTTTGATATGATTACTTTGATACCTTGTTACATGTACAAGATTGTTCTTGGAGAGGCCAATGAGCTCCATGGTATTTTAACTCAAAGATATTCTAAGATGATTACTTTGATACCTTGTTACATGTACAAGATTGTTGTTGCAGAGGCTAACGAGCTCCATGGTATTTTAACTCAAAGAGATTCTGATATAATTTGATACCTTGTTACATGTGTAAGATTGTTATTATAGAGGCCAATGAGCTCCATGGTATTTTAACTCAAAGATATTCTAATACGATTACTTTGATACTCAAAGAGATTCTGATATGATTAATTTGATACCTTGTTACATGTGCAAGATTGTTGTTGTTGCTGCAGAGGCTAATGGAGTAAACGAGTTAGGTCCACAATGCGAAATAGAGATGTTATACTCAATGCTGCTGGAGATCACAGGCAAGAACTCGATGATGAGGTAGAGAAGCCACAACATAAGGCAAAAGAGAGTACACAAATTTGCACAAAAAACACAGCCAAGGCTGACTGCACAAGAGTTGGCCACTTGGGAAGAGGTTACAGCAGGAGATACGTCAGATGTGAGGCTACAGGCGCTGCTCTAGGATCAGCAGGAGGGAATGATGCCTCAGTTCAAAAACAACTAGACAAAGCACATCATGCGAAGCATAGCTATGAACACATGAAGCAAAAAAATATAAGTTTTATGGTAGGGCAGCAGAGAAAACATAGAAACTTTAAAAATGTAAAAACCCTAAAAGTGTAAAAATTCTAAAAATGCAGAAACCATAAAAGTGTAAGAATCCTAAAATTGTAAAAACCCTTAAAAAACGTAGAAACTTTAAAAGTGCAAAAACCCTACAAATGTAGACGTGGTTTTATAGTATTTATATGGTAGGGATGTGAGGATGTAGGTTAATAATGGGCTGGGACAATTTTTTCCTCTTTAGGAGGTTTTTTTCCCCAAGTGTATGCATGCACTCTTATGAGGTGTAAGTGACCTTATCATGTCACTTCACTTGTACTTTACTCATTCTCATCAATCTACTTTGAGTGTTATGCTTTCATCGATCTCTCCTTTCTTACTGCATCTATGTGTGTGTTGCTACATTGATCTCCACTTCAATAATTGGTATCAAAGCATGTTCTCTTGGCTCTCACCCCCTTATCATCTTCTCCTTGAGTTGCTCTCTTGACTCAGATTGAGCTATCCTCTAAGGTGAAGAAGGTCTACCATATAGTGTGTTTTTAACTACGTTAATAAATTTTTTTGCGTTTTGGGCATGTTTCGAGGCTTGTTTGCATGCTATAAGGTTTCCACAACGTCCCGAGTGAGTGTTAATTCGAATTGTTTTTTTTTTTCAATTTTGGGTTTTCTGCACAACAACACCAGCATTTGATACGCAAATAATGGCATCCTCATCTTTGAGCTTCTCTTCAGTAGTTTAACAACATCGTTCAATATTACCACCAATTTTTGCATCCTTTCTAAGCATTAGGTGATATATGTACTCTCATTTTTTTCCCTTAAGGATTTCCACACCTCCTCTCTCTAGAAAAATGGGCTTATGAGGTGATGAATTTTTTGTAAATCAAATCAAAAGTTGGTGGAGATTGCGCATTTGGAATCTACTCTCATCTCAAGACCTTTCCAATGATATATAGCATGATGATGATGTGGCATGTAACATGCCACATCATCACCAATTTGGGGACTTCTTGAATAATCAAAATTTTCCATCATGCTATATATCATTGGAAAGGTCTCGATGAGTAGATTCCAAATGTGCAATCTCCACCAACTTTTGATTTGATTTGCAAAAATTTTACATGAGCCCATTTTTCTAGGGAGAGGAGGTGTGGAAATCCTTAAGAGGCAAAAATGAGAGTCCATATTTCGCCTAATGTATCATTTCCACACTCTACACTCTGTATTTTTTCATACACTTTACATGTTTCCATCGCTATTAGTGATCTACTGTTATAGTAGCCATTTTGATTGCATTCAATGGGCATTGACAGTACTTTTAGGTTGTTGGAATATTTATATTTTGTGTGTCAGAGATTAGTTCTTTACAGGTAGAATGGCAGATAATGAAGTATTTGGATGCTTTTCGCTACACTGAGAATAAGCTTGATAAGACCAACTACATGTTGTGGTCCTATATAATGTGCCAGATATTGGTCCACCAAAGGGCTTTGGAATGTTGTTATTAGAATCAAGGCATGCCCTATCTTACCAACATAACAACATAACACAAGTACTTTGGATGGTGATACGTGACTATGGCATCTTCCGCCTCTACACCTCCCATAGCAAAACAAGCCAGGTGGGATGGCAAGGATGCAAGCACATGCATTAATGGCACTTTTAGTGAAAAGAAGAATTATTCCTCATATTTGCTCATGTGAAACTATGAAACATTCTTGGGATACACTTGTTGCACTTTACCAGCACTACGTAACGAGGCATGAGTGGTCTACTTGTGCAAGAAGTTAGAGTCTGAGTATATGAATAAGGGAGATTTAATGCATGAGTTTCTTAAAAGGATTAAAGATCTCAGAGAGTAGCAAGCAGGTATTGATGAGACGTATCTAGATAGTTCTTTGTTATCTACTAAAATGAATACAGAAAAAGGTTAGAGAAGGAGAAGACATGCATGGCTGTGGGCTAATGTAAGCATCAGAACCAAGTGCTGAAAAGAAGGATTCAACAAACTATACATAGGATGAGTGGAATTTTACACTATAGTTATGATTCTTCTGTCCATATGACGTATGCATGTCAGTGAGATAGATCAGCATGTCTAATACTTTGATAGTGGTGCTAGCAAGCATATTACTTCTCACAACGTGATTTATTTTCCATGCTTGACTCTACTCCTCATCAAGGAGGAATAGTCACATGTGCAAAAAACTCATCATATCCCCAATATATAAGGAATTGCTAAGGGTGTTCTCATCACTACTACTGATGGGATAATCACCTTCTCAGAAGTCTTGTTTATGCCAAGCATAAAAAAGAACTTGTTGTCAGTCTCTACCATTGCTAGGGCAAGCCTAGTGGTCAGATTTGTTGATGATGACAGGTGTATAGTTCATGACCAGAGTGATGGTCATGAACTATGGTATCTAGTACTCTAAGCCATGGGCTTTACAAGTTGTACATGTATGAGATATTCATACATAATTCTTGTTTAGTTACTACCGCATGTAGTACTCTAAGCCATGGGCTTTACAAGTTGTACATGTATGAGATATTCATACATAATTCTTGTTTAGTTACTACCGCATGTTCTATGAGTAACGCAGAGCTATGGCATGCCCGCTATGGTCACTTGAATTTTGGTAGTTTGTTACACCTTAAGGTACGAGATGGTATCAAAGTTGCCAAAACTTCAAGCCCCTGTCAAACATGTATGTGAGGGGTACATTTTGGGCAAGATGCATCATTCTGGATGGATCAATTAAGGTTGTCTAGAAATTACAGCTTATACATAGTGATGTGTGTGGTCCCATGAGGACACCATTGATCGGGGGATATCTCTACTTTGTAACTTTTGTTGATGAATATTCCAAGCACACCTAGGTGTATCCATTGAGGGAAAAGTCAAAGGTTTTTACATGCTTTAGTTACTTTGTTTCTATGGCTAAAAATGGATCTACATGTAAAGTTGTCACCCTTCATACAATCGAGAGGGGCAGGTATATGTCAAAGGAGTTTCATGTATATATGGTTGAAAGAGGCATAAAACATCAATGCACAGTGCCTCATACACCTCAACAAAATGGTGTGGTGAAGAGGAAAACATATCTCTCATGGAGATGGCACGTTGCATGTTTAAAGGCCAAGCTTTGCCTTGTGTTTTCTAGTTAGATGCAGCTATGTGTGCCACTTATGTGCTAAAAAGATGCCCCACCAAGGCCTTGCAGACAATTATCCCTTATGATGCTTGGAATGGTATGAAGCCCTCTGTGGCTCATTTGCATGTTTTCGGTTATCTTGCTTATGCTCTTGTGCTTGAGCAAACTAATAAGCTAGACGATAAGGTGGTAAAATGTATTTTGATGAGATACAACTTAGAAAGTAAAGCAGATTTTGGTGAGTAGAGAGATAGTGTTTGTTGAGAACTCAGTTTCAACCCATGCTTTTATGTAAAAAACAACAATGTATGCTCAAAGGACATCTTTGATACACTCCTATCTTTGTACAATGCTGGGTACTAACCATATGTGGAGTAAATTATGGCTCAAAAAGGTGCTACGAATGAGTCCATACTGACTAAAAATAAGGTGCTGCAAATCAACCCATACTGACTCAAAAATACGGTGCTGCAAATTAGCCCATATTGACTAAAAATAAGCTCAAATTTTAGCCCATATATCAACCTATTGAGACGAGGCAATCTTTGTACAATGCTGGGTACTAACCATATGTGGAGTAAATTATGGCTCAAAAAGGTGCTACGAATGAGTCCATACTGACTAAAAATAAGGTGCTGCAAATCAACCCATACTGACTCAAAAATACGGTGCTGCAAATTAGCCCATATTGACTAAAAATAAGCTCAAATTTCAGCCCATATATCAACCTATTGAGACGAGGCAATCATGGATGATGTAGTGAAAGAGGAAAGGGCAACATTCAGGCATTCAAGAGTGTGTCAAAATGGCTAGTGTAGACATTGTTTGCGAGATAGCAAATTAGCAACTCCTTTCTTTACCTAGCACAACACGTGTAGGACACGTGCATGTTTTCATCATACATCTTATTCTTTTATGGATCATGCTCTCATTGCCAATGTATGCAATGAAGAGGAACTTGATTTCTTTAAAAAGAAGCATAGGAAAATGATCATTGGGAATGCAAGCCATGTAGTATGAGTACGATTCAATCCTTAAAAATGACACTTATTATTTAGCAAACTTGTCTTATGGTAAAAAGTCCATTGGTACAAAGTGGGTTTATGAGCTAAAGTGTAAAGCTGAGGGTAGCGTTGAATCGCTACAAGATAAGGCTTGTTGTAAAGGGTTATGCTCAAAATAAGGGCATAGATTATGATGAGACCTTTACCCCCACGTCTCATATGAATACAATCAGGTGTATTATTATCCCACGGGCTTTACCTAAAAATATATGTGTAGCACGTGAGTTCATTCGGGAATTTAAAAAATTTGAAGAATTACATTTATAGGAGGGGGTTTTTTAACCATTTAAAAAAAAAACATAAGTTTATAAAGAAAAAGGAGTATTCACAAAAGTATATATGTAAGGGGTTTTTTAAATATTCCTTGAATGCATGTGATATATAGGATTTCTTCATAGTGCACCCCTTGAGATTATTGCATTGCCAATGCATCATGGTTGGAATGTACATCAATTGGATATCAAGACTACCTTCTTAAATGGTGACTTGCATGAGGAGGTTTATGTATCGCAACATCATGGTTTTGTTGAGAGAAGGGATAGGAATTTAAAGTATACAAGTTAAGAAAAGCTTTATATGGTCTTAAGCATGCTCCTAGATCATGGTATGAGAAGATAAATGCATACTTGGTTGCAAATGGTTTTTACAACAGTCCAACTGAGAGTACCATGTATGTAGAGAAGCAAAGATTGTTTTTTAATCATCGTTTTATACGTTGATGACATGTTGCTCATAGGCCCGAATGAGGAGATGATTTTAGCCTTCAAGGAGGCTGAATTACATTTGTCATTTGAGATGAAATATTTGGTCTTGTTACATTATTATTTAGGCATACAGTTTATGCAGCATGATGATGGTATTGTGATGCTTTAGTCAAAGTACATACAAAGGCTGCTTAAACGGTTTGATCTTAAACATTGTAAGCCTATTTTTTTACACCAGTAGAGACAAGTGCTAGGCTTAGTCTCTAGAATGTAGGTGAACCATTTGATGTATCACTTTATCAGCAAGCTGTTGGGTGCCTCATCTATCTATGTAATACGAGGACAAATATTCAATTTAGGGAGCAGGTTTATATATAGTCTTAGAAGTAAGCATTGACAATAGGGCACTTAGTCCCTTGTCTTGTTCTATGCTAAAGGGAGTGATGTTCACCTACATGCTTTCAGTGATTTCGATTAGGATGAATGTTATGACATGTGAGTGTCCACTAGTAGCTTTTGCCTTTCGCCTTAGTGATTCTATCATGGCTTACCAAGAAGTAGCCAACAGTGCCACTTCGAGCTATGAAGCTAAGTACAAGGTAACTTTTATAGCAATCATGGTGTGTGTATGGCTCATACACCTTTTGGTTGATCTTGGTGTTAGACAACACTACCTAGGTAGTACTCCCCCCCTTCATCTTCACTAACAACGCTACCTAGGTAGTACTCCCCCCCTTCATCTTCACTGACACCTAAAGTGTATTAGCCATTCTGTGAGGAACCCAGTATTTCATGCTTGCACAAAGCACATTGAGATGCATTATAATTATGTCAAGAAGAGGCTCATTATAAGAGAGATGATTAGCCTGGCTTATGTCTCTACACATAGTAATGTGGCTGATATGTTCATGAAGTCTCTGTCATGAGAGAAGTTTGGGCTTATTGCCATGATTATCTACATGATCCCTGTACATGTTCACATCACTAAAGGGAGGATTTGTAGCATTTAAATGGTCGTGATGTGTAGACATAGGCTGATAATGGGCAAGGGTACTTCCCACATGATCCCTGTACATGTTCACATCACTAAAGGGAGGATTTGTAGCATTTAAATGGTCGTGATGTGTGGACATAGGCTGATAATGGGCAAGGGTACTTCCCTCTTTAGGAGGTTTTTCCCCCTAGAGCATATGTGCGCACACTTATGAGTGTATAAGTGACCTTATCATGTCACTTCACTTGTACTTCACTCATTCATCAATCTACTTTGAGTGTTGTGCTTCAATCTATCTTTCCTTGCTTTTGCTGCATCTATCTGTGTGTTGCTACATTGATCTCCACTCTAACAGGTTCATCCTAGCTCTAATACCATATTGGCATCCAGGAGATCACACATACGTAGCTATGAAGGGTGAAATATCATTATCATGATGGAGTGTAGAAGGACATGAAGCAAGGAGAGAGAAGAAGATTTAAGCCATGTCAATAGTTGTAAGGGGATGAACACATAGAGAGAGAGAGAGAGAGAGAGAGAGAGAGAGAGAGAGAGAGAGAGAGAGATGCGATACTCAAGCCAAGAGAGAGCAAGTTTGCACAACTCAAATGATACTGATTGTGGTAATGAATCCATCCAAACACACCCTTTTGTAGGAACCAATTCCTTATCTTTTGACCCTAAATAAGAGGGTGTCTCCACCTAGTATGTTCACACCACTAAGGACACTTGACTAGACACTAGACTAACTCCAAACATGTTCTTGCTATAGGTTTTGTTCTCAAAATCTAGATATGCTTATTATGCATATCCCAAAAGGCATTAGGAAAATTATGAGCTCATTTTGGGGCCCTCTAAGGAGTTTCATGCTCTTTCTCTCTCTAAAAAATGGAACCACAGTGAAATTTGTGCACATCATTCCCAAATGTTTCGGAGTTGGTAGATTTAGAATGCACTCTTCAAGGTCTTTCCAATGGTATATAACATGATGGAGTTCTAACATAGAATAGTGAAGCTCCCCAATAAAAAGTGGTTTCAAACGTGATTATGTGGCAAAAAGTGGTTTCAAAAGTGATGATAGAGCATGTAACGTTGCATTTTGGCATCTTAAATATTGTTTGTGGTGTATCTTGAGCATTACTACTTGAAATTTATTGAAGATTGTATATTTTAAATCTAATCATCATAAGCTTCTCAGTGATATGTCACATGGAGGGGTTTTGACATAAGATTGATAGGGCTCACCATGGCCCCATTTTTTAGAGAGAGAAAGATCATGAACTCCTTAGAGGGGCCCAAAATGAGCTCATAATTTCCCTAATGTGTTGTTAAAATATCCTCCTTTTTGTTATAGGTTCCACCCTCAAAATCTAGATATGCTTATGCTTATGGTCTTCCCAAAGAGCTCTACAGAAGTCCTTTCACTTTTGGATATTTTTGGTGAGATGTGATGGAAGTAGTAGCAGTAAGACATCTAAAAATTGGCATATGAACATATCTTTCAATGTAGTAAGATAATGTGCTGAGAGATACTAAGTCAACAAGCTAAAAATAGTGGGGGGTTACTTTATTGGGGCATGTGTTGAGATCAAAGTTTATGGTTGGACAACAAAGCAATCTCATACCACTCTTTAGGTTAATTAATGTGAAGAATGAGGAGAAGAGGGTGAGATTAAGCTCCTTTTTCAAGAGAACACACACAAAAGATTAGATATACACACATACACACAAGTAGATAAGCACACATACACACAAGAGTAGACAAGCACACAAGAGAGATAAATGGCTAAAGTTTCTTCTACTCTCTTCTCTTCTCTACAACCATAACATAAAGATAAGAGTACATACTATAAGGAAAAGTACTTTCCTATGATAACATACAAAGGTACTCTTTTACTATAACATAAATATAACAGTACATACTATAAGGGAAAGTACTCTCCTACTATAACATAAAGATAAGAGTACATGCTATAAAGGAAAGTACTCTCCTACTGTAACATACAAAGGTACTCTCCTACTATAACATAAAGATAAGAGTACATACTATAAGGAAAAGTACTCTCCTACTATAAGGAAAAGTACTCTCCTACTATAACATACAAGGCATCGCCATATTATAAAGCTGACTATATGAGTTGGTGCTATAACTATGCCATAAGTCTAGTAAACCAAAATGGTTGACACATAGCCTATAGACCACCGATGGCACATCATCCATAATTCACCAACCATGCCAATGGGGTAAGTGAGGAGCTCTCATCACCATGTGTCACCCATATCCACACTAGTTGAGCTTGTTACCTCAACACTCCCCCCTTGAAGCTCAACGTTATACCCTGGACTCCAAGTAAGCTTCTGAACCTGTGGAGCTTTTGTACACCCAATGCCTCTGAAGATGTTAACTGATCCTCTATGCTGATGTACACAAATCTACATCACCCACTAGAACCTTCTCCCTTTTTACAAAGTGATAATACACCTTCTCCCTTACAACCATGCTTTGTTCTAGCATCATACATTTAGTTACTAGACAACTACATATTTCTCATGTAATATCCCTATCTACCATTGGCTCACCCATATCTGCCTGTAGCGTCTACAACTAAGATCTCCAAATTCTTCTTTATATCCCTAAAGGAGGATAAGCAAGTGAGGGACTCTATTTGTCTTGTGAAAGACCAAGACAGGCTTATTTTATAGAAATCCCAAGGATATGGCTCACAAATGGGTGAGCTATTTGGGCAATAATTTGAGTATGCATGAAGATATGTCACAGGCTAGGTTTGAAGCTGAAAATATAATGATAGAAGGGGTAAGAAGTTGAGGAGTGTCCTCTAGCCAAGCTAGGTGGGTTGAAAGACCTATTGAACAAGGGGAATGTTTGGATGTCTTGAAATTAATGGAAAATATATATATAACTCTAGGGTGGGATGTACTTCTATGATGAGGCTTCCAACATTCCTCACAATCTCAAAGTCTGGGAAATACCTTCTATGTGCTTTTTGATCATTTCCCTCTCAAATGGGATTGGCAAGAAATTAGTTGGGACAAAAAGGCATTCCCCAAAAGGTTATTGATGGCTAACAACTCTTTGTTGCTAAAGGATAAGTTGTTTGTTGAGCTTACAAATAAAGCCATTAGGAAACTAGAAAGATGACAGATTAGGTGTGTTATCTTTGTGTTGTGTTCTTCCTATATATCCTTGTGCTACATATACCAATTCAACTAAGCTCACACATTAGCACGTGTTACCTTTGTGTTGTTCTCTTGCTATATATCCTATTTTTGAGTTGAGCTCACACATAGCACGTGTTACCTTTGTGTTGTATCTTGCTATATATCCTATTTTTGAGTTGAGCTCACACATAGCACGTGTTACCTTTGTGTTGTATCTTGCTATATATCCTATTTTAATTCATTAATATGAATGCTAATCCCCACATTTTTTACGGGGGACAAATTGCATTAACCCATTATCACACATTAGCACATTTTGCCTCTGTTTTGTTCTTGCACTATTCCTTTCATTATTCTTCAAATTTGTTTAATATCACTTATCCACATGTATATTATTGATTATAACATAAACATGTAAAGAACTTTGTCTTTATTACCATAGTAGCATATAATTTTATACATAGAGTGAGACATGCAAATAGCTCCACCTCTACTTTAGCACAATGTCATTAAGGACTCAAAGTTTATGATAGCATATTAAAATCACTTACATTTTTTTTCCAAAGAGAATCACACTTACACTTTGAATGCTAACCCCCACATTTTTCAAGGGGGAACAAATTGAGGTGAGTTGTTTGTAAAATATAACTTTTCCACATGAATATTATTGAATGCAACATAAATTTGTGAAGAAATTTATCTTTATTATGATAGTTTCTATCCATATATATTGGCATTGAAAGTTTCATTTTGAGGTGAGGGGGATGGCCCTAGTGGTAAGGGCTCTTGCCCTACACCGTGACAACCCAAGTTCAATACCCGCCCCTTTCTCCCGCATGCCTAACGCCATTAGCCATGCAGTCCGTCAATTCCGTCTCTAAAATAACCCTAACAATACAAAAAAAAAGGTTTGATTCTAAATTTCTCCGTGTGGTCTTGTTGAGTGTTTAGCCCAAACCTACTTTAGTGATGATTAAGTACATGGTAAATACCATGTTCAAATTTTTTTAAAAAGGAAGGGTATGATTAACGAGTGGGCTTATTAGACCTTTGATAATTGGGTTTCACCAAAGGAAGGCCGCCGAAGTAAGTCCTGTAAAGTAACGGATTATATCAGTTGAAGGCCAAGCCTTACAGGCCTTCAATTTTGAGCTCCATATAGGCCTGTGATTTTGAACTCCTAAGCTCTACCACCCTTGCGAGGCAACCAACATGGCTTACTTAACCATATCCACCCTTGAGAGCCACCAGCTCAATTTTACCACCCTTGCGAGGCAGCCAACATGGCTTACTTAACCATATCCACCCTTGAGCGACACCGGCTCAATTTTACCACCTTGAGCACCTTGTAAACGGCGGCCCATGAGGGATGTATTAGGGTGATATGAGAGCTCTCTGCTCATGTACCTAGATCAGGTTTTATAGCTCTAGATTTTTATTATCTTTCTTTATTAGTATTTTGTACCCAAGATGATGTATCTCATGGATATGATGTAACCTTTTGGTCTCATAGGTCATTTTGCCTTTTGAAAATGTTAATACAACTCTCTCTCTCTCTCTCTCTCTCTCTCTCTCTCTCTCTCTCTCTCTCTCTCTCTCTCTCTCTCTCTCTCTCTCTCTCTCTCTCTCTCTCTCTCTCTCTCTCTCTCTCGCGCACGCACGCTGCACGCTGGTGGCTGCGCGGCGTTGGTGTCAATGGTGTGATGCCTGTGCTCCTTCGCTGCTCGTGCTGCGCGTTGGTTGTCTCCCTCGCTCACACTGTTCGCCGCGCTGCCCTGCTTACACTGCGCACCCCTGCTAGCAATGCTGCTGTGCTGACCTGCTCGCGCTGTACACAGGCGCACTTCCACTCACTGCGTATTCCGTCGTCCTGTGCCCCTGCTTCAGCTGTACACAAGCGCACTTCCACTCACTGCGTGCTCCGCCCTCTGCCCCTGCTTCCGTGTTGTACAAAGGCGCACTCCCACTCACTTTGTGTTCCGCCATGCGCCCCTGCTTCCGTGCTGTACACAGGCGCACTTCCACTCACTGCCTGTTCCGTCGTCCCTTTTCCCACCTGCCCTAGCTAAGGCTCCCAAGGCAGCAACTAGGGAAAATAACACAATGAACCTACATGAGCTGGACGCATACATCAAGACAGTGGAGGACAACACCAAGAAATTACTGGGTGAACAAAAGGAGGTACTGGACAGGTCCTAAACCAACATGAAAAACAGTTGCAAGGCCTCCGCAAGGAGATACAAGGAAAGAACACGATTGAAGAACTGACAACCCAAGTGAACCACCAGGAAGAGGTGATTCAGATGTTGAAAGAGACCCAGCTTACAACAAACAAGAATGCCAAAAGCTGCCCCAATGATAGGGGAACTCCGGGTAGAAATGGAAGCCCTAAAGGCTACGGTCAAGGACCACACAGTGGAGGAAGGGGAACTGAATATTCAGGAGGGTTCAAGGACTGACTTGGAGCAGTTGAAAGCTGCGAGTGATAAGTTGTGAGAAACATGCAGACCACGAAGAAAGATTGGGTGGAGGTGGTGAAGAAGCACAAAACCCCGTAGAGCATCATACATGAGACTCTCGAGGAGGAGAAACGCACGAAGGATAGGGCCTTCCATGTGCGAGTACGGAGGCTACAGGCGGGGGCTTCCCCAAAGGAGGATGCCATGACACTTTGACACATGCTAGGAGGGAAAGGGATCACCCCCCCCCTTTGCAGACACATGGAGGGCAAGAAAGGATATGACACGAGAGCGACCCCTCATCATTAGATTCCCTAAAGGAAAGAAGAAGGTTGAAGGCATTGGAATTACAAGTTATGAGTCATCGAGTTCAGAGAGTTTGGATGAGGAGCTTGGCATACCTGTTTTACGCACACCTGGTGCAAGGCAGGATAGATATGTGCGACCACATGCTAGAGTGGCAGGTGTTCAGAGTGATCCGCATGCATTGCGGAGATCCCAAAGAGTCAGATATCCAGTTGACAGATTGACATATCGAGATTTTGCTATGCATTATGCATATATGACATCTATGGTGAAGCATGTGGAACCTACATGCTATACAGAAGCTATTGGAAAGCATGTATGGGAGAAAGCAATGGATGTTGAGATGGACGCATTGGTTCATAATGATACATGGGACTTGGTTGCACTACCACAGGATAAAAATGTCATTGGTTGTAAATGGGTTTACAAAGTGACTGATGGTTCCATTGAAAGACATAAAGCAAGATTGGTAGCTAAGGGTTATGCACAAACCCAAGGTTTGGACTATGATGAAACATTCAGTCCAGTGGGAACAGTGAGAGCAGTCATTGCTATGGCTACAGCTAATGGTTGGGAAATGCATCAAATGGATGTCAAAAATGCATTTCTAAATGGTGATCTACAAGAGGAAGTGTATATGGCACAGCCAGAAGGTTATGTACACCCAAGATATCCCACTCATATATGCAGATTGAAAAAGGCATTATATGGTTTGAAACAAGCACCTCGTGCTTAGAGTAATAAGATGAGCATATATCTTATCTCTCTTGGATTTCAGATTTCTACAGCAGATTCTTCACTCTATGTGAAGAAGACAGATCATGGGATTGTTTTACTTGTCATCTATGTGGATGACTTGATTATCACAGGTGATCATGGTACAGATGTGATGCATGTCAAGAAAGCTTTGAGTGGGCAATTTGACATGAAAGACCTTGGTGAGTTGAGATACTTTCTTGGAATTGAAGTGATCAAAGATCATGCAGGTACATGGTTAGTACAGCGCCAATATGCATTGGATATGTTGGCAAAATATGGCATGACAGGGTGTAACCCTATGAGTACACCTTTGGAGCAAAATGTGAAGTTGCAGGCTGATTATGGTGAGGAGTTGGATGATCCATCTATGTACAGAAAGATGGTTTGGTAGTCTCATTTACATGACTATCACACGCCCGGATTTGAGTTATGCTGTGGGGCTAGTAAGCCAGTTTATGCAGAGCCCCAGAAAACCTCATTTGGATGCAGTGAGACGCATTATGAGATATGTGAAGACCACTGCACATTATGGTCTACTTTATGAGAGTGGTAAAGGCTTGGATATACATGGCTACACAGATGCTGATTGGGCAGGTAGCTCATATGACAGGAGGTCTACTAGTGGTTATGCTTTTACACTTGGAAGTGCCGTGGTGAGTTGGAGTAGCAAGAAGCAACCTACAGTTGTTTTATCTAGTACAGAGGTTGAATACAGGGGTGCAGCCATTGCTACTTGTGAGGTAGTATGGTTAAAGAGTCTCTTGGCAGATTTGGGTGAGCCTATTGATGGCAAAGTTGTCATTCATTGTGACAACATGAGCAGTATACAGTTGGCCTAGAATCCAGTGTTTCATGCGAGGACCAAACACATAGAGGTCCATTATCACTTTGTCAGAGAGAAGGTACTCTCCACCAACTTTTGATTTGATTTGCAAAAATTTTACATGAGCCCATTTTTCTAGGGAGAGGAGGTGTGGAAATCCTTAAGAGGCAAAAATGAGAGTCCATATTTCGCCTAATGTATCATTTTCACACTCTACACTCTGTATTTTTTCACACTTTACATGTTTCCATCGCTATTAGTGATCTACTGTTATAGTAGCCATTTTGATTGAATTCAATGGGCATTGACAGTACTTTTAGGTTGTTGGAATATTTATATTTTGTGTGTCAGAGATTAGTTCTTTGCAGGTAGAATGGTAGATAATGAAGTATTTGGATGCTTTTTGCTACACTGAGGATAAGCTTGATAGGACCAACTACATGTTGTGGTCCTATATAATGTGCCAGATATTGGTCCACCAAAGGCCTTTGTAATGTTGTTATTAGAATCAAGGCATGCCCTATCTTACTAACATAACAACATAACACAAGTACTTTGGATGGTGATACGTGACTGTGGCATCTTCCGCCTCTACACCTCCCATAGCAAAACAAGCCAGGTGGGATGGCAGGGATGCAAGCACATGCATTAATGGCACTTTTAGTGAAAAGAAGAATTATTCCTCATATTTGCTCATGTGAAACTATGAAACATTCTTGGGATACACTTGTTGCACTTTACGAGCACTACGTAATGAGGCATGAGTGGTCTACTTGTGCAAGAAGTTAGAGTCTGAGTATATGAATAAGGGAGATTTAATGCATGAGTTTCTTAAAAGGATTAAAGATCTCAGAGAGTAGCAAGCAGGTATTGATGAGACCTATCTGGATAGTTCTTTGGTATCTACTAATGAATACAGAAAAAGGTTAGAGAAGGAGAAGACATGCATGGCTGTGGGCTAATGTAAGCATCGGAACCAAGTGCTGAAAAGAAGGATTCAACAAACTATACATAGGATGACTGGGATTTTACACTATAGTTATGATCCTTCTGTCCATATGACATATGCATGTCAGTGAGATAGATCAGCATGTCTAATACTTTGATAGTGGTGCTAGCAAGCATATTACTTCTCACAGCGTGATTTATTGTCCATGCTTGACTCTACTCCTCATCAAGGAGGAATAGTCACATGTGCAAAAAACTCATCATATCCCCAGTATAAGGAATTGCTAAGGGTGTTCTCATCACTACTGATGGGATAATCACCTTCTCAAAAGTCTTGTTTATGCCAAGCATAAAGAAGAACTTATTGTCAGTCTCTACCATTGCTAGGGCAAGCCTAGTGGTCAGATTTGTTGATAATGTGACAGGTATATAGTTCATGACCAGAGTGATGGAGACACTACTATGGTATCTATTACTCTAAGCCATGGGCTTTACAAGTTGTACATGTATGAGATATTCATACATAATTCTTGTTTAGTTACTAGTGCACGTTCTATGAGTAACGCAGAGCTATGGCATGCCTGCTATGGTCACTTGAATTTTGGTAGTTTGTTACGCCTTAAGGTACGAGATGGTATCAAAGTTGCCAAAACTTCAAGCCCCTGTCAAACATGTATGTGAGGGGTACATTTTGGGCAAGATGCATCATTCTGGATGGATCAATTAAGGTTGTCTAGAAATTACAGCTTATACGTAGTGATGTGTGTGGTCCCATGAGGACACCATTGATCGGGAGATATCTCTACTTTGTAACTTTTGTTGATGAATATTCCAAGCACACCTAGGTGTATCCATTGAGGGAAAAGTCAAAGGTTTTTACATGCTTTAGTTACTTTGTTTCTATGGCTAAAAATGGATCTACATGTAAAGTTGACACCCTTCATACAATCGAGAGGGGCGGGTATATGTCAAAGGAGTTTCATGTATATATGGTTGAAAGAGGCATAAAACATCAATGCACAGTGCCTTATACACCTCAACAAAATGGTGTGGTGAAGAGGAAGAACATATCTCCAATGGAGATGGCATGTTGCATGTTTAAAGGCTGAGCTTTACCTTGTGTTTTCTAGTTAGATGCAGCTATGTGTGCCACTTATGTGCTAAAAACATGCCCCACCAAGGCCTTGCAGACAATTATCCCTTATGATGCTTGGAATGGTATGAAGCCCTCTGTGGCTCATTTGCATGTTTTCGATTATCTTGCTTATGCTCTTGTGCTTGAGCAGCTAATAAGCTAGACGATAAGGTGGTAAAATGTATTTTGGTGAGATACAACTTAGAAAGTAAAGCAGATTTTGGTGAGTAGAGAGATAGTGTTTGTTGAGAACTCACCCATGCTTTTATGTAAAAAACAACAGTGTATGCTCAAAGGACATCTTTGATACACTCCTATCTTTGTACAATGCTGGGTACTAACCATATGTGGAGTAAATTATGGCTCAAAAAGGTGCTACGCCGATGAGCCCATACTGACTAAAAATAAGGTGCTGCAAATCAACCCATACTGACTCAAAAATACGGTGCTGCAAATTAGCCCATATTGACTAAGAATAAGCTCAAATTTCAGCCCATATATCATCAACCTATTGAGACAAGGCAATCATGGATGATGTAGTGAAAGAGGAAAGGGCAACATTCAGGCATTCAAGAGTATGTCAAAATGGCTAGTGTAGACATTGTTTGCGAGATAGCAAATTAGCAACTCCTTTCTTTACCTAGCACAACACGTGTAGGACACGTGCATGTTTTCATCATACATCTTATTCTTTTATGGATCGTGCTCTCATTGCCAATGTATGCAATGAAGAGGAACCTGATTTCTTTAAAAAGAAGCATAGGAAAATGATCATTGGGGATGCAAGCCATGTAGTATGAGTACGACTCAATCCTTAAAAATGACACTTATTATTTAGCAAACTTGTCTTATGGTAAAAAGTCCATTGGTACAAAGTGGGTTTATAAGCTAAAGTGTAAAGCTGAGGGTAGCGTTGAATCGCTACAAGATAAGGCTTATTGTAAAGGGTTATGCTCAAAATAAGGGCATAGATTATGATGAGACCTTTACCCCCACGTGTCATATGAATACAATCAGGTGTATTATTGCCCCACGGGCTTTATCTAAAAATATATAAGTGTAGCACGTGAGTTCATTCGGGAGGGGTATATTAATTTAAAAAATTTGAAGAATTACATTTATAGGAGGGGAATGTACATCAATTGGATATCAAGACTACCTTCTTAAATGGTGACTTGCATGAGGAGGTTTATGTATCGCAACATCATGGTTTTGTTGAGAGAAGGGATAGGAATTTAAAGTATACAAGTTAAGAAAAGCTTTATATGGTCTTAAGCATGCTCCTAGATCATGGTATGAGAAGATAAATGCATACTTGGTTGCAAATGGTTTTTACAACAGTCCAACTAAGAGTACCACATGTATGTAGAGAAGCAAAGATTGTTTTTTAATCATCGTTTTATACGTTGATGACATGTTGCTCATAGGCCCGAATGAGGAGATGATTTTAGCCTTCAAGGCTGAATTACATTTGTCATTTGAGATGAAATATTTGATCTTGTTACATTATTATTTAGACATACAGTTTATGTAGCATGATGATGGTATCGTGATGCTTTAGTCAAAGTACATACAAAGGCTGCTTAAACGGTTTGATCTTAAACATTGTAAGCCTATTTTTTTACACCAGTAGAGACAGGTGCTAGGCTTAGTCTCTAGGATGCAGGCGAACCATTTGATGTATCACTTTATCAGCAAGCTGTTGGGTGCCTCATCTATCTATGTAATATGAGGACAAATATTCAATTTAGGGAGCAGGTTTATATATAGTCTTAGAAGTAAGCATTGACAATAGGGCACTTAGTCCCTAGTCTTGTTCTATGCTAAAGGGAGTGATGTTCACCTACATGCTTTCAGTGATTTCGATTAGGATGAATGTAATGACATGTGAGTGTCCACTAGTAGCTTTTGCCTTTTGCCTTAGTGATTCTATCATGGCTTACCAAGAAGTAGCCAACAGTGCCACTTCAAGCTATGAAGCTAAGTACAAGGTAACTTTTATAGCAATCATGGTGTGTGTATGGCTCATACACCTTTTGGTTGATCTTGGTGTTAGACAACACTACCTAGGTAGTACTCCCCCCCTTCATCTTCATTGACAACACTACCTAGGTAGTACTCCCCCCTTCATCTTCACTATGACACCTAAAGTGTATTAGCCATTCTGTGAGGAACCCAGTATTTCATGCTTGCACAAAGCACATTGAGATGCATTATAATTATGTCAAGAAGAGGCTCATTATAAGAGAGATGATTAGCCTAGCTTATGTCTCTACACAGAATAATGTGGCTAATATGTTCATGAAGTCTCTCTCATGAGAGAAGTTTGAAGCTTTTTGTAAAGCTTTGGGCTTATTGCCATGATTAGCCACATGATCCCTGTACATGTTCACATCACTAAAGGGAGGATTTGTAGCATTTAAATGGTCGTGATGTGTGGACATAGGGCTAATAATGGGCAAGGGTACTTCCCTCTTTAGGAGGTTTTTCCCCCTAGAGCATATGTGCGCACACTTATGAGTGTGTAAGTGATGTTATCATGTCACTTCACTTGTACTTCACTCATTCATCAATCTACTTTGAGTGTTGTGCTTCAATCTATCTTTCCTTGCTTTTGCTGCATCTATCTATGTGTTGCTACATTGATCTCCACTCTAACAGGTTCATCCTAGCTCTAATACCATATTGGCATCCAGGAGATCACACATACGTAGCTATGAAGCGTGAAATATCATTATCATGATGGAGTGTAGAAGGAGATGAAGCAAGGAGAGAGAAGAAGATTTAAGCCATGTCAATAGTTGTAAGGGGATGAACAGAGAGAGAGAGAGAGAGAGAGAGAGAGAGAGAGAGAGAGAGAGAGAGAGAGAGAGATGCGATACTCAAGCCAAGAGAGAGCAAGTTTGCACAACTCAAATGATACTGATTGTGGTAATGAATCCATCCAAACACACGCTTTTGTAGGAACCAATTGCTTATCTTTTGACCCTAAATAAGAGGCTGTCTCCACCTAGTATGTTCACACCACTAAGGACACTTGACTAGACACTAGACTTACTCCAAACATGTTCTTGCTATAGGTTTTGTTCTCAAAATCTAGATATGCTTATTACGCATATCCCAAAAGGCATTAGGAAAATTATGAGCTCATTTTGGGGCCCCTAAGGAGTTTCATGCTCTTTCTCTCTCTAAAAAATGGAACCACAGTGAAATTTGTGCACATCATTCCCAAATGTTTCGGAGTTGGTAGATTTAGAATGCACTCTTCAAGATCTTTCCAATGGTATATAACATGATGGAGTTCTAACATAGAATAGTGAAGCTCCCCAATAAAAAGTGGTTTCAAACGTGATTATGTGGCAAAAAGTGGTTTCAAAAGTGATGATAAGGCATGTAACGTTGCATTTTGGCATCTTAAATATTGTTTGTGGTGTATCTTGAGCATTACTACTTGAAATTTATTGAGATTTTATATTTTACTCATCATAAGCTTCTCAGTGATATGTCACATGGAGGGGTTTTGACATAAGATTGATAGGGCTCACCATGGCCCCATTTTTTAGAGAGAGAAAGATCATGAACTCCTTAGAGGGCCCCAAAATGAGCTCATAATTTTCCTAATGTGTTGTTAAAATATCCTCCTTTTTGTTATAGGTTCCACCCTCAAAATCTAGATATGCTTATGCTTATGGTCTTCCCAAAGAGCTCTACAGAAGTCCTTTCACTTTTGGATATTTTTGGTGAGATGTGATGGAAGTAGTAGCAGTAAGACATCTAAAAATTGGCATATGAACATATCTTTCAATGTAGTAAGATAATGTGCTGAGAGATACTAAGTCAACAAGCTAAAAATAGTGGGGGGTTACATTATTGGGGCATGTGTTGAGATCAAAGTTTATGGTTGGACAACCAAAGCAATCTCATACCACTCTTTAGGTTCATTAATGTGAAGAATGAGGAGAAGAGGGTGAGCTTAAGCTCCTTTTTCAAGAGAACACACACAAAAGATTAGATATACACATATACACACAAGAGTAGATAAGCACACATACACACAAGAGTAGACAAGCATACAAGAGAGATAAATGGCTAAAGTTTCTTCTACTCTCTTCTCTTCTCTACAACCATAACATAAAGATAAGAGTACATACTATAAGGAAAAGTACTTTCCTATGATAACATACAAAGGTACTCTCCTACTATAACATAAATATAAGAGTACATACTATAAGGGAAAGTACTCTCCTACTATAACATAAAGATAAGAGTACATGCTATAAAGGAAAGTACTCTCCTACTATAACATACAAAGGTACTCTCCTACTATAACATAAAGATAAGAGTACATACTATAAGGAAAAGTACTCTCCTACTATAACATACAAGGCATCGCCATATTATAAAGCTGACTATATGAGTTGGTGCTATAACTATGCCATAAGTCTAGTAAACCAAAATGGTTGACACATAGCCTATAGGCCACCGCCGATGGCACATCACCCATAATCTCACCAACCATGCTAATGGGGTAAGTGAGGAGCTCTCATCACCATGTGTCACCCATATCCACACTAGTTGGGCTTGTTATCTCAACACTCCCCCCCTGAAGCTCAACTTTATACCCTGGACTCCAAGTAAGCTTCTGAAGCTGTGGAGCTTTTGTACATCCAATGCCTCTGAAGATGTTAATTGATCCTCTATGCTGATGTACACAAATCTACATCACCCACTAGAACCTTCTCCCTTTTTACAAAGTGATAATACACCTTCTCCCTTACAACCATGCTTCGTCCTAGCATCATACATTTAGTTACTAGACAACTACATATTTCTCATGTAATAGCCCTATCTACCATTGGCTCACCCATATCTGCCTGTAGCGTCTACAACTAAGATACCTCACATGATGCTACCTTAATAGCACCCCTGCACTCAGACTTTGTAAACAAAGCAATTGTTGGTTGCTTCTTGCTTCTCTAGCTAACAACAACACTCTCAAAAGAAAACATAAATTCACTAAATAGATTTTCTATCTAAGACACTACCAACCTAATTTACATATGTATATCCATGTACCTATACCTGTAATCTAGATAATCTCGTAAGTCCATAGTGTACTGTGACTTTATATACTTGAGTATCCTCCTAGCCACATCCAAGTGTGGCTTCCTCAGGGCTTGCATAAAAACTGACTCACCAATCTAATAACATAGCTCAAATCTAGCATGGTGATAGTGCTATAAATCAAACTCTCTACAATGCACTTATACATAGTAGGACCCTATACTGTGTGCCTATACATAGTATGGTCCTATACTATGTGCCTATATATAGTACGGTCCTATACTATGTGCCAATACATAGTAGGGTCCTCTAAAGATCACCTGTATTTGTAGACTTATAATTTTGTGTTCTACTCCAATGGCATTGAGATTGGCTTATAACCTAACATCCCATACTTAGACATGTCCAAAGTATATGACCTGAGTATATGACCTTTATAATAGCCAAATCATGTCATGTGATCTTATCACCTCTATAGCCAAGAATATCACAGCCCACCTAAATTCTTCATTTCAAACTTCCTTTTAAGGAGTATCTTTATCTCATGAATGTCAACAACATTGTCCCCTATGATAATCAAGTCATCAACATAGATTACTACTAGAATAATGCCCCAATTAGTCTTTTTCACATTATTGCCTTCTTCTCCTTAAGCAAAGGCACTAACTCCCATGTTGCATTTACATCCAATGCATCCATCTCTTTATCCATGGCATCTCTTTATCCATGGCATCTTTTTCACATTATTGCCTTCGTCTCCTTAAGCAAAGGCATTAACTCCCATGTTGCATTTACATCCAATGCATCCATCTCTTTATCCATGGTATCTTCCCAATGTTTATGCTTAAGTTCCTCCTAAAACATCATGTGGGACCCATCTCTTGTATTTCTTTGACCATATAAGCATAGTGATGGGTTATATACCTATATACCTGGCTCACTGCTAGGTTTTCTCATCAACATTGCTTTGGCTCTTTGTACACCTAGTGTAATGATAGTTGGGATCCCAAACTCCTCATCGAGGCTCTATTCTGAGACCCTATACTCATCATAAAATAAATGAATTTATATAACATTAAGCACTATGAAAGTCATATTCACCTTCTCTTCTCCCTTACATGATACATGTGAATTTGCTAAATTCTGAGTACTTGTAGTACCACCAAATGATGTGTTGGAATTCCTAGCATTTTACCTCAAACAGGGTTTAAAAATAAGATACCTCCATTGAAAAGATGTAGGGGAAAAGGGAGCTTCAGATCTTGGAAGCACACACCCACACGCCCACACACAAACCCTAGAAGAGAACACACAAGGTGAGAGGCTAAAAATTGTTCCTCTTCTTCTTTAACAAAAGAGGTCTACAAAGGAGATAAAGTGACTAACACACATACTAGAGTATATACAAGCGGTCCATAATGTGAACGCCCTAAGTGGAAAGTGTGGACTAGTCAATGTAGTCCAACTATAGAATCTCTGGCAAAAATATGTCGAAGCCAACTACCAAACCCGCCAGTGATGTAAATGTCAAACAGTCACCTAGGCGCCTCGTGAGTGTCAGCTCATGTTAATCTTGACGTCTCAACACTCTCTCTCAAGCTCAACTCCAGATCATCACTCATGAACTCCAAGAATATCTCGAAATCTGTGGAGCTTCTCAGCCCCCAAGGCCTTCTCGCGTGAAGATGTCAACGACCTAATCCTATGTACTGATGTAGGCCACGTCAATGTCGCCTGTCAGAGACTCTCTCCCTGATGAAGTGGTAGTGCACCTCAATGTGTTTCGTCCGTGCATGGAAAATTGAGTTCTTGGCCAACTGTATACTGCTAAGATTGTCACAATATATGACAACCTTTCTCTCCACATGCAATCCCAAATCAACAACAAGTAGCTTACGTAACCAAGCTACCTCACATGCTGCCACCGCAGCTCCTCTACTGTGGGCTTCTTCTTGCTGCTCCATCTCACAGCAGCACTCCCCAATGAAAACATAAATCCGTTGGTAGATCTCCTATCTGAGATGCTACCTACCCAATCTGCGTGTACCCATATAGCTCCAATGGTACACCTGCTGCATTAAAAAATACATAATCAATAGTAGCCCTCAAATATCGAAGTGTGCGTCGCACACTGTCAAGATGTGGTTTGTGTGTGGAACCTGCATAAACTGGCTCTCTAAGCCAATACTATAAGTCAAATCTGGCCTACCGTGATAGATCAAACTCCCCACAATCTTCATGTACATAGTGGGGTCTTCCAACACATAACTTGCATCCGCACACTGAGCTTGCCATTTTGATCTAATGGCACCGAGATTGGCTTACAACCAGCCATCCCATACTTGGACAATATGAGATTGGCTTACAACCAGCCATCCCATACTTGGACAATATGTCCAATACATACTGTCTCTGTGTTGACAGCCAAATACCATCAGGTGTGCGAATGACCTCAATGCCCAAAAAGTAGCGTAGATCTCCCAAATCCTTCATGCCAAAATTTCTTTTAAGAGAAGACTTTTCACATGCTCAATCTCTTCCAAGTTGTCACCCCCAACAATAAGATCATCTACATAGATGGTGATGATCACAGTTCCCTTATCTCTTGCGCACATACAAAGAGTGATCTGCATCTGCCAAATGAAACCAATAGTGATGAGATACTCAGCAGTCTTGTCATGCCATGCTCGTGGAGCTTGCTTCAGCCCCCATGCAAGGCCTTATGAAGCTTACATTCGTACTCTAGGTGACCTGTATCCTCAAAACTAAGTGGCTGATCCATATACACTTCTTCTTGTAAGTCACCATTCAAGAAAATATTTTTTACATCCATCTAAGCCTTTAGCTGTAGCTACCACAATCACAGCTCCCACAGTCAGTTGCCATCTTTGCAACTGGGAAAAATATCTCCTCATAATCAATCCCATGTGTCTGCACATACCCTTTGGCTACCAATCTAGCCTTGTACCTGCTTATGCTACCACCATCACTGTTATGTTTCACCTTATACACCCATTTACATTCAATAACTTTTTTTCCTTCAGGCAATGGCACTAGATCCCAAGTCTCATTTCCATACAATGCATCCATCTCCTCATCCATAGCTTTCTCCCAATACACATTTCCAATAGTCTCATCAAAACATGTGGGCTCTACAACCTACACAACTTTTGCCATATAAGCATAGTGATGTGCCACATAACCATCGTAATAAGTCAACCTCTCCACATGGTTTTTGATACTTCCACATCTTCATAACTTTACATTAATGGCTTCCAAAGCCTTCTTTACACCAGGTGTCCTCATTGTTGAAATCCCAAGCTCCTCATCAAGGCTCATCTCCAAGCCACTAGACTCTCCATCAACAAAAGAATGGCTTGCAAAAATATCAGGCATATTGTTAGTGGTCTTCTTGCCCTAACATGCAAAACAAAGAAAAGAGAACACAGAGAAAACAAAGAAAGTATCCATTGCAACATCTCACAAAATCCCTAATCGTGAATGCTCTCATATAGAAACACACACAACCTCTACTCTTGAATGATCCCAATGCCCAAAGTGCGTTGTTCTACCGGCTCTAACATTCAATGGCACTAACTGGTTGTGGCTGTCCGGCTGCCAACACTTGGCACACCCAATGAGTCGAATTCCCAATCCGACAACCCGAACCCACAATATGGGTCATGTCAGTGTCGTGCACATAATATGAATCTAGTGTAAGTATAGTGCAACCATTTCATGGCAACTTGCCAGGGCTAGGAACCCATCAGATACAAGGCCATCTAGCCATGATCATACAAAATGAAAACATAAAACCAGGTCATCACAAGTATGTCCATAGTCCACTAGCACAGAGTAGACACGAGAGGTAGGCATAACACTGCTCATCAAAAAGATAGGTTAATGAAGCTCCAACATCTGCTACATGCTGATGTACCCCAAATGGCACAACACCTCGAGCTTGACTCGATGAATATGGCACATCATTGCAGAATAAATTTGCTAAATAGCACAAGAGTGTTAAGCAGCCAATTAAGCACTCTATCCATGTCATGCTTTGTAGGCTCATCAAGAACTTTCAATCCATGCTCCATTGCATCTAGTATACAAGCATAATATGCAGGATCCACATCCTCTTCCAGCAGAGCAGCAAGGTGTCAAACCTAGCTCCATCAACCTCTACAAGGCTATCACCATGGACCGGCATACCGTTCATCAGCCGGAAAAACTGGAAACTAGATTTGTGCATTTGAAACAAGAGCCTCCTCCTCTGGATCATTCAGGAATTCCGCCATCAACTATGCATAGGATGGAGACTCTGCAAAAGCTTGCTTTGACAGATTGTTGGGCATAGGATTGGCATCCTCATATACATGATTGTCCTCCGACACATTGGAACATTTCCCATCCGGCCACACTTGGCCAAAACCCAATCCGGATTGATCATGCGGATGTCGATATATAGGAGGTACAAAATCAGAATCTAGAAACATTTCAGCCCAAGTGTTCATGACCTCGACCTCTATTGCCCTAGTTTGGTGAGAACATGTGCCATACATCTAGTTCATCATGGGTATGGGCTTCTTTCGGAACTGATACGGCATCATCATCCTCGAGAAGAGGGACATGCTGCTCATTCAACTTATGCCAAGCACCATCACTAAGATGGGGGATATAATCAATGTACTGTTGTGTCAATATGCTCTTCGTGGACTTTCCGGGTAGCCAAAAGCTCCTCATTTGGTGGTCAATTGCAGCCATATATGTTGCATTATCATGGCAACCATAGTCAGCTTACGAATCCAGCATTAGAAGCTTCAAAGTCACTCTCCAGGCTGTTGTCCGAGCTACTATCTTCATCCTTGAGGTTTGCAATTGCATGCTTGACATCAGACAAGCATGCAATTGCAGCAAGAGCATCCTCCTCTGGATCATTCAGGAATTCCGGCATCAACTGTGCATAGGATGGAGACTCTACAAAAGCTTGCTTTGATGGATTTTTGAGCATAGGATTGGCATCCTCATATGCATGATTGTCCTCCGACACATTGGAACATTTCCCATCCGCACACACTTGGCCAAAACCCAATCCGGATTGATCATGCGGATGTCGGTATATAGGAGGTACAAAATCAGAATCCGGAAACATTTCAGCCCAAGTGTGCATGACCTCTATTGCCCCGGTTTGGTGAGAACATGTGCCATACATCTAGTTCATCATGGGTATGGGCTTCTTATACGGAACTGATATGGTATCATCCTCCTCGAGAAGAGGGACATGCTGCTCATTCAACTTATGCCAAGCACCATCACTAAGATGGGGGATATAATCAATGTACTGCTGCTGATCATCAACATGCTCTTCAAGGACTTTTCAGGTAGCCAAAAGCTCCTCATTTGGTGGTCAATCGCAGCCATATCTGCTGCATTATCATGGCAACCATAGTCAGCTTCCAAATCCAGCATTAGAAGCTTCAAAGTCACTCTCCGGGCTGTTGTCCGAGTTACTATCTTCATCCTCGAGGTTTGCAATTGCATGCTTGACATCAGACAAGAGGTTTTCGGTTGCAGTTGCTATCCACACCATATCCTACAACAAGGAGTCTCCTCTTCGAGGGTGTTGGGAGTGCCATTCCATGGCTAAGGCAACATCTTTGAGAAACTTCTTTAGCTACTTTTTACTCTTCAGAAGGCAAACGGTATCTCGTGAAATCTTCTGCTGAGCCATCGATGCTGCACATCCTCAAACTGTTTCAACAATGCATTTGGGCACACACGAGAGCTGTGACCCTAGAATCCGCATTGGCCACATACATGGTACAAGCAGTCATTGGTTCGATGGCCATGTTGGCCACACTGTCTGCAGGTCACACAGTCACTAGACCTATGCTACTTGTTGGCACAATGCTTGCATGCCCTCCGACCCATTACCAAAGTCTACCCGGCTCTAGTATACTAATTGCAGCACATGCTGAATTCACATAATGTCAGGCGGATGTCGGACTAGACTCTTAACAAATCAGCATCATTCGTGAGCGACAACTTGGCCAAAAATGTGGCACCACCTGTATATCCTGTATATCCAGATCTGGTTTAAGTGGTTTTTCCTCCTTTGCTTCTATTTTAGCTCATCTGGACTACTTCCGTCTGGTGGGTGCTACATTCTGAGTACAGGAGATGATGGCTCCCGTACAAATCGATGCAGCAAAGCCAGCTCAAGTAGAGGTCAGCTATGGATTAGATTTTGACTAGTAGGGGGAGTCTGTGCTGCCTTGTGAGTGCTACAAACAATCCAAAGGGATCACAATCTCCTGCATAAACCCTATGAGAACAAAGCTGATGAAGCGCTAACCCACAACAACAGCTGTCTCATCATACCGTCTGTTAACCATGATGAACTCGGCCATGCCCTCGCCCAGTACCAAAGGATTCAACAGGATGATTCTATACAATTACTTGTGTCACCATGCTCAAGGCTTGCTCCAGACTCAAAGATCTGGGGATGCCAGAAATAGATGTTGTGTAGGGGTGGCATGTAGGGGTGCGGGGTACCAATTGTGCCCGAGCCCAAGGAAGCCGCCCCTGCACAGCGGAGGCGGAGTAGAAGGCTCGGAAGACTAGCAAAGCCGGCACGAAGTTGGCCGAAAAGAAGCCTGCTGCATCAGCCAAGAACGGAATGCCGGATCAGCCTTCTGGATTCTGTACGTGGACTACATTTTTGCCGTCCGGGTCATCAAGCGGAATAATCATCCGCTTTCCGGATTTTGCAGGCGGGAGTGCTGGAGTAGGCAATATTTCGGAATCTCCGAAATCAGCATCCGGGTCATCCAAAGTCTGAACATCGGGTGGCCAGATGCGGAATGCCAACCAGGTGGCGGCGGAGAAGTTCGGAATACGGAAGTCTGCCTACGTGCGGATTCTAATTCCAGGTTCCAGAGGCGGCGGGTCCTGAATTGTGGTGGAGTGCAGAAGGTGGTTTGGAAGTTGCAGAAGAAACTTCCAGGAATTCTTGCAGAGACTAAATGTTGGGTGGCTGGCGGCGGACTCTGGAGTGCGGAAGATGTCCCAGACGTCAGCGGCCGCTTCGATTACCCGCTGCTACAGCACATCTTCAGTTTGGAAAAAATCCACTCACTCCCGGAACTGTAGACCCTACTCGAGGCTGAACCCAACAGTAGTTAGTAGGCCTAGGCCACTCAGAAAACCACCTTTCGGGTGTACCCGATTGGGGTTTTGTGTCCCGGGAGTTTCCCTTCGAGCTTCATTGATAAAAGATGATCGCCATTCCTACTTAACATCTAATCTCCCTTCGTATACAGGAAAATCTTACAGAGAGTGCGGCAGACCACCCCATCGCACCTCTACCTCTGCCTTGAGCGCCTCTATAGTCAGGAAACCGCTATTGAAGCCTACAGCCCGTTGTTTTTGAGGGTCCAGCAGACACTATCCCATTGAACTGGTAGTGGCCTTCTACGATTGAATCAACGGGGACTGTCCAGCCCTAGGGCAGTGACAGTAGCTCCACATTCAACAAAAGGTTGTGTCACCAACTCTACGTCTTGAGCTTCTTCCTTCTTTGTTTATAGCCTCCTCACAATACGAGGATCGCTAGTAAAAACCGTGGGCACCTCCCCTTCCGTTATCTTTCATGATGACAGTCTCTAAGGTGGGTTGCTACATCGTGGTTCGCCAAAGTGTTGATCGAATTCTGGCCTAGTGTTGATCGAATTCTGGCCTAACAGAGAAAACAAAGAAAAGAGAACACAAAGAAAACAAAGAAAGTATCCATTGCAGCATCTCACAAAATTCCTAATCGTGAATGCTCTCATACAGCAGCACACACAACCTCTACTCTTGAATAATCCCAATGCCCACCCACATAAGGTAGGTGGACACACCTAACTCTGGCACGTTGGCTCTGTTATAAAGTACGTCGTTCTGCCGGCTCTGAAATCCAGCAGCGCGACTGGTTGTGGCTGTCCGACCACAAACAACTTTCTCTTTTCCTTTATGTGATGTACCAACTACATTTCCAGGATTAGTATTATGACGCTGCCTGCCACTCCATCGTCTATCAACAGACCCAACACAAGAAGACTCTCCAGGTCCACTCAATGTGACTGTGATTGTTGACTTGCATTCTGTGCAATCACATTTCCAATTACATCAACCCCAACGACATCATTCTCAACAGTATACCAGTTACTCATTTCATCAAATACGACATCTCTACTTACACTCAACTCATGTGTAGTAGGGTTATAGCATCTATATCCCTTTTTCTCAAGGGGATATTCAATAAGCATATAATTGTTTGTCTTTGGATTTAGCTTCGTACACAACTCATCTCGCACATGCACACAAGCAATACATCCAAAATTTTTCAAGTGAGATAAATTATGTTTCTTGCCACACTGAACTTCTCCTCTAGCATTATATCATGTATGGTTGCAGTAGGAGTTCTGTTCATGATATAAACTAATGTAGAAATAACTTCAGCCCAATAACTATGTGGCATATTCTTCTCTATCATCAATGCTTGTGGTATCTCCACAATATGCCTGTTTTTCTGCTCAGCAACTCCATTTTGCTGCTGTGGAGTGTATCTACATATAAATTATATCTGAATGTCATTCTTCCATAAGAAATTAGAGAACTCATTGGAGAAGTACTCTCCCCCTCTATCTTACCTTAAGCACTTCACATGTTTTCATATCTGCTTTTCAACCACCACTTTGAAATTCTGAAAATAAGTGAAACTTCACTATTCTCCTTCATGAAATACACCCATACTTTCCTTGTGTGATCATTAATGAATATTACATAATACCTGCAGCCACCCATAGACGTAGTTTTTGTAGGACCCCATATATCTGAATAATGCACAATATCTAGTATATTCCTGCTCACATTTCTGTTGTAATTGTGCAACATTTCATATGTATGGGGTAACATTCCTGCTCACATCTCTGCATTTTAGATGTACATCAAAAACAAGAATTGCAAAATTTAAAAGACACAGTTTTAGGGGTAACAAGAAACTAAACACATATTTCTTAAGATAACAAGAAAATGCAACATAAAACAAGAGTAATGCAACAAAATAGATAGTTCTTTGAAATTTCTTTTCTACTTCATTCTTGAAAAAACCAAAAATATAATAGATTTAAACCATTCTCAAAATGCAATGTAACTATGCAGTGGAGCTATTCCATGGCACCAGTAGAGCGGGTGCCACTTATAGAAGGCCCTAGTGCCATGGAAAGGACGCATGGAACAACCCAATATCATGTTAGGGCTTTTTCCACAACCGCACTTGGGAACACAAACAACTCAATCGAGAAACCAGTATGTTGTGGCCTAGGCCACAAATGCAAAATCAGAGTGTATCACTCACCTCATAAAAGCCTAGCTACTTGGGATTCTCGTAGGTAGCGTTGTTGCCACACAAAAGCACCTAAGAGAATCCCAAGTAGCTGCTCCAGCACATCGAGTAAACTCAACCCTCTCTCTCTCTCTCTCTCTCTCTCTCTCTCACACACACACACACACACACACACACACACACACACACACGCACACACACACACATGCAATGAGCATACAAGAGCTCTAATCATAATAGGAAAGAGATATACAAGAGGAAAGATAGTAGAGAAGAAGAGCACTCTTAGATTATGCATAAGAGAATGAGAGGTTTTGGTTACAAGGGGCCTTATCTAATTCATTTTTAGGGTTTACACCTTAGATAGCCAAAGCTTAAAAATCAAGTCCTCATGCATCCTAGGCCTCCTACACTAGTACAAACACTTAGCCACTGATAGTAATCTCAACATAAAGTCTCGTGGTGTGCCTATAAATAGACAATCGGCAATAGACACAAAATAATACATTATAATTCTCAACAATGAAAACTAGGCTTCCAAGCACCTCTGGCCAATATGAGGTAGGATTTGTTTAGTGTGTCCAACATCGATGCCAAGAAAGTCTTCGGAAAGGGTTAATAGACACAAGAACCCACTACTTATAGGAGTGCAAAATCACAATCGGGGAGCCACAAGAACCACTGCCTAGAAGGTAAAATGCTGCAAGAGTCTCCCACAAACAAGAGTAATTAGAGTGATCAATAGCCTACGAAGCATCTGGGGGACGACTACAATGAATGAGATCAGCAAATGCTACCAAAAATATTCAGCTTAAGGAAGACATATAATTTTACTCTCAAATGTATGCAAGTACATCTCTAAAAGTGTAACAATCAAGCAATTTTCACGTCGTGCTTTTTCTAAAATCATGGCTGTGATTCTTCAACCGTGCAACAAGAATCACACTGTGATTTGCAGTCACAGTTGTGATCAATAATCACACCAACAAAGAATTAACAAGCTCAATCATTTGTACATACAAGCATGTTGCAGATGCTATGTACATTGTGAGAATAAAGAACAACATGAAGCTTAGTTTTTGTGATTTTCAAATCACGCCTATGTCACTTGTCGAAACACGATCATGATTCCCCAAATCCCTTATAAAAACATGGCCATGATTCCTCGAATCACACCTCCCAAAAGTGCTTCAAATGTGAGGTCCAAATTCCTCATCTCAGAGCCTACTACATTAACAAAAAAGTAACACATCCGATGATTCAAAGGTATCCATCACTATGATTTTTTCCACATCATCAAAAATCATGCCAACGACATAGTATGATGATTGGTTAATCACATTGCAAAATCATGGTTTCCAACATGTCTCTAAATGCATTCCAATTGCTTTCAAATTGCACTCCACATGCATATCATACAATTATTTATTCTTATTATTTTGATTTTTCCAAAAATCATGCCCATGACTCCTCAAAATCATGCCAACAAATCTTCTTCCAAATACACAAAGTCATGGTATTTTCACATTCTCTCATCATGTTTGAAATACTAGTCCTCTCCCCTTAATATACATGCAATATTATCACCGTTATTCTTATCTCTGCATAATCATGTTGACTTGGCTATCTCAAATTCCATCAGAACCATCTCTAATATGTGTTTCCCCTTGTTCTTAATGCATATCAATCATTATCTCGTGTAAACAAAAGTTTTTTTTCACCGCCGTGATTCTTCAACAATCACGGCTATGATTTCTAACACTTGCAAAATCATGGAGGCTAAAACTTACGCAACTGTGCAACCACATGGCCACATTGTTTCCTTATCATTTTTCTAATCTAAGGAAACCATTCTTCTGTAATTTCATGAAGTTTCACCGTCATGATTCTCAGAATCAGGTCTATGGTTTATTCCTAAAAAATAATAGTCTTCAAATGGCCTATCATCCTTGTCTACTACAATCAAAGGAAGCAGTTGCGAGACGAGCAGTGATTACTCACCCACTAGTGGAAACCTCATCATCAACACCTTCCAGGTATTTCTTTTGGTTGATGGAGGCACCATGGTGGGTGTATGCTTGACCCATGGTATGACCCATCACATCAAATTCTTTAAAGTTTAGCCTCACCACCATTAGTCAATGATCTCATCCAAATAGCCTCTAACCCTTTACAATTAATAGCTTCACAACCTGGTAAGTCAACTAACTCCTTTCAATCCTCTCCACGTGTTTCGACTATAACAACTCCAACAAGAGTTTTAAAGGACTCATCCCTTTTGTACTATATTGTGTATCAACTTGACCAATGAGCAAAGAGCACCTAATTGTTCTTAATAGCAGACAAAAAAGCACATGGAAATAAAACAGGTTAGGTCTCTACAAGATCCTCTGACTACAAAATGACATACTAAAACAAACAGATCCTCCAACTACAAAGGGGCATATTAAAACAAAAAGATGTGCACATGCAGCTTGCTTGTCAATGCTCCTCCAGACCTCTACCTCTCCTATTCCATTACTAATAGCCATAGAATCCCTGCTAACCTCAATAAATATTGTAACCTTGCATGTGATTGTGCACCAAAAAAAAGGAAAAAAGGGAAAAAAACGTATGTTGTTAGATATTCTAAGAAATCTAGTTGTATGGTGGGTTTCTTACACCCTTCTTCAGTTTTCATGCTCTTCTCCACTCTTCTTCACTTTGGAAACCATTGTAGAATTTCTTCACTTTGGCACTGTTGTAGACTTTCTTGGTGGTGGTTGCTCTCTAAAGCGGCTGGTTATGGTGGTAGAGATATTTTGTGCAATCTGGTTCTATGAATAGCCTCATTATCAAGATAGTGGCATCCTAGAGCATTTGGCACCATGAATTGGAACAACACATAGAGAAACCTTATCTTTATTGCTAAGATTCACTCTCTTTAAAGTTGTGTCTGACACCGTGTGAGTAAGTGCAAGGCATTTTGCACCATGTCTACATCTAGATAGATGCTTATCCATGTGTTATCATCAGCTATTATATGGCTAATTTTGGCGGTGGCGTTATATATGGATATGTACACTTGATTGTTGGAGGTGACAATGGAGAGAAAGTTGCATGTGTGAAATGTCTCCTCAAGCAAAAATTTGACATGAAGGATTTGGGTGAACTAAGATACTTTCTTAGCATTGAGGTTATTAGGACGACCAAGGGCATATGGCTGTCACACAGAGGCAGTGTGCATTGGATATACTATCCAAATATGGTATGGCTAGTTGTAAGCCAATTTCTAAGGCCATTAGATTCAAATGGCAAGTTGAGTGCAGTTTTGCAGGTGAGATTTTGGAGAACCCCACTATGTGCAAGAAGACAGTGGGTAGCTAGATCTACATAACGATCGCTAAGCCAAATTTGAACTATACAGTTGGAATGGAGAGTCAGTTTATGCAGGTTCCTCTGAAGCCACACATGGATGGTGTGAGGCGCATATTGCGCTATATGTAAAGTCTACATTAGACTATGGTCTCTTTTATGAGGCTAGTACAGAGTTGCAATTGTTTGGATACACGGATACAGATTGAGCTAGTAGTAAGAATATAGAAAATCTACCCGATACTACTAGAAAATCTACTAGTGGGTTTATGTTCTCCTTTGGGAGTGGTGCTATGACATGGAGTAGCAAGAAGTAGCCAACAGTTGCCTTGTCGATACGAAGGCAGAGTATAGGGGTGTTGCAAATGGCAACATGTGAGGTAGCTTGGTTGCGCAAGCTACTTGGTAATTTGGGGCTACACGTTGACAGATAGATGGTCATCTATTGTAACAACTTTAGTAGTATACAGTTGGTGAGGAACCCAATTTTTCATGCACGGACCAAACACAGATTAGTTGGAGCCCAAGTGTAGCATGATGGAATGATTGTGCTCATTGATTTACTCATGGAAGATGAGCTGGTTGTGGATGCCGCCTGGAGAATTCATTTTTCTGGTTTATGCACCTTGTGGTTTCTTGAGAGAAACCAAAACGGAGAAGCACCCTTGAGTGGTTGCATGCACAAAGGAGGAGCATGCTGATTTGGAGCTCATGACCATATTAATGGGTCACATTCAACCTCATAAAGAAAGACGTTATTGAGGTAAATGCTTAGTCTTGTGAAGATGCAGCTTGGAAATGGCAACAAAGAGAGAGGAGCTCATGTCCAATAGCTCCAACAATGCCTAGTAGGAGGACAACTAGTCTGCATGTAGTAGGAGAATAGAAGCTACTAGCCATGGAAACAGATCTTGTGCAAGAGAAAGCTCAGAAGAACTAGCAATAGATCAATACTAGCTATGGTGAGCACAGAGGTGCTACAGGCCATGGAAGTTGAGCATGACAATGAAGCATGAAGAGGAAGACGACAGTGGGTCCTTTAATAATAAAGGATAGCAAATGGCATCATTTGTAGAAGAGACCCGATTTCAACAAGAGCTGCATGCGCGTAGCAGGAGTGGGTCCGAAGTAGTAGTCCGAAGTAGTAGGAAGGTAATGGCCACTGAAGGTTTTGGCATCTTGTCAACAATTTTAAAAAATTGGCATTATGTGCCAATTATAAAAATCTTTTTTTAAAAAGCTTAACCCTTACTAGTATTAAGGGTGCATTCTCACCACATTAAGAAGAGCTTGTTCACATGTACAAGCATGGTTGAAAAACCTTGATTAAACCCCAAATTAGTACGTTGTTCACATGCCTTCAAATGGCACATTTGTTCATGAATCTGTAAAGAACATGTTCACACACAAAAGAAAGGATAAGTTGTTTGTTGAGCTTACAAATAAAGCCATTAGGAAACTAGAAAGATGACAAATTAGGTGTGTTGTCTTTGTGTTGTGTTCTTCCTATATATCCTTGTGCTACATATACCAATTCAACTAAGCTCACACATTAGCACGTGTTACCTTTGTGTTGTTCTCTTGCTATATATCCTATTTTTGAGTTGAGCTCACACATAGCACGTGTTACCTTTGTGTTGTATCTTGCTATATATCCTATTTTAATTCATTAATATGAATGCTAATCCCCACATTTTTACGGGGGACAAATTGCATTAACCCATTATCACACATTAGCACATTTTGCCTCTGTTGTGTTCTTGCACTATTCCTTTCATTATTCTTCAAATTTGTTTAATATCACTTATCCACATGTATATTATTGATTATAACATAAATATGTAAAGAACTTTGTCTTTATTACCATAGTAGCATATAGTTTTATACATAGAGTGAGACATGCAAATAGCTCCACCTCTACTTTAGCACAATGCAAGGCAGCCAACATGGCTTACTTAACCATATCCACCCTTGAGAGGCACCGGCTCAATTTTACCACCTTGAGCACCCTGTAAAACGGCGGCCCATGAGGGATGTATTAGGGTGATATGAGAGCTTTCAGCTCATGTACCTAGATCAGGTTTTATAGCTCTAGATTTTTGTTATCTTTCTTTATTAGTATTTTGTACCCAAGATGATGTATCTCATGGATATGATGTAACCTTTTGGTCTCATAGGTCATTTTGCCTTTTGAAAATGTTAATACAACTCTCTCTCTCTCTCTCTCTCTCTCTCTCTCTCTCTCTCTCTCTCTCTCTCTCTCGCGCGCGCACGCTGCACGCTGGTGGCTGCGTGACGTTGGTGTCAATGATGTGATGCCTTTGCTCCTTCGTTGCTCACGATGCACGTTGGTTGTCTCCCTTGCTCACGTTGTTCGCCACGCTGCCCGCACCCCTGCTAGCAACGCTGCTGTGCTGACCTACTCGCGCTGTACACAGGCGCACTTCCACTCACTGCGTGTTCCGCCGTCCTGTGCCCCTGCTTCAACTGTACACAAGCGCACTTCCACTCACTGCGTGTTCCGCCCTGTGCCCTTGCTAGCGTGTTGTACACAGGCGCACGCACGCTCTCTCTCTCTCTCTCTCTCTCTCTCTCTCTCTCTCTCTCTCTCTCTCTCTCTCTCTCTCTCTCTCTCTCTCTCTCTCTCTTTCTTTCTTTCGCACGCACGCTGCACGCTGGTGGCTGCGCGGCGTTGGTGTCAATGGTGTGACGCCTGTGCTCCTTCGCTGCTCGTGCTGCGCGTTGGTTGTCTCCCTCGCTCACACTGTTCGCCGCGCTGCCCTGCTTACACTGCGCACCCCTGCTAGCAACGCTGCTGTGCTAACCTGCTCGCGCTGTACACAGGCGCACTTCCACTCACTGCGTGTTCCGTCGTCCTGTGCCCCTGCTTCAGCTGTACACAAGCGCACTTCCACTCACTGCGTGCTCCGCCCTCTGCCCCTGCTTCCGTGTTGTACAAAGGCGCACTTCCACTCACTTTGTGTTCCGCCATGCGCCCCTGCTTCCGTGCTGTACACAGGCGCACTTCCACTCACTGCCTGTTCCGTCGTCCCTTTTCCCACCTGCCCTAGCTAAGGCCCCCAAGGCAGCAACTAGTGAAAATAACACAATGAACCTACATGAGCTGGAGGCATACATCAAGACAGTGGAGGACAACACCAAGAAATTACTGAGCGAACAAAAGGAGGTACTGGACAGGTCCTAAACCAACATGAAAAACACTTGCAAGGCCTCCGCAAGCAAGGAGATACAAGGAAAGAACAACAAGATTGAAGAACTGACAGCCCAAGTGAACCACCAAGAAGAGGTGATTCAGATGTTGAAAGAGACCCAGCTGCAACAAACAAGAATGCCAGAAGCTGCCCCAATGATAGGGGAACTTCAGGTAGAAATGGAAGCCCTAAAGGCTACGATCAAGGACCACACAGTGGAGGAAGAGAAACTGAATATTCAGGAGGGTTCAAGGACTGACTTGGAGCAGTTAAAAGCTGCGAGTGATAAGTTGCGAGAAAAATGCAGACCACGAAGAAAGACTGGGTGGAGGTGGTGAAGAAGCACAAAACCCCGTAGAGCATCATACATGAGACTCTCGAGGAGGAGAAACACACGAAGGATAGGGCCCTCCATGTGCGAGTATGGAGGCTACAGGCGGGGGCTTCCCCAAAGGAGGCTACAGGCGGGGGCTTCCCCAAAGGAGGATGCCATGACACTTTGCAAGATGCTAGGAGGGAAAGGGATCACCCCCCCCTTTGCAAACACATGGAGGGCAAGAAAGGATATGACACGAGAGCGACCCCTCATCATTAGATTCCCTGATGCCACCAGCAGACAGGCCTTCTTAGACAAGCGGGCTGCCCTCAAGAGCAAACAGGTGTATATGGAAGATGATCTCACTCCAGCATAGGTGGCACACCGGCGTGAGGCGATGGTGATTGTTCATGAGGCCCGCAGCGCAAGCAAGTGGGCTATCTACAGAGATGGTAAGAGTCATTATCACTGAGCGTTGACCCAAATAGGGACGCGGGGTCTATGAGACCAAACACCTGGGGTTGGCAGTATGGAACTGCAATGGTATGCTGTGGTCGAATCCAGGAGGCTTGAGTGAGATTCTCACAAGCAGGGATGTCAATTTTTTTTTCAGACTCATCAGAGCCCTGAGAGGGGCTTACCATACATAGCCAAGTATGAGGAGAGTCAGCTTTTCGAGGCGAGACCCACACATCAGGAGGAGTACGTGGCTCTGGGGGGGTAGGTGTCCTTTTTAGATCCCATCTCCAACAAATTCTCAGCATCGTCCGGAAGGACGAGGATGCACGATATCTTTGGGTGTGGCTACAGCTTAGCAATGACAGTCAACCACATTGCTGTGTGTTATTTTGCACCACACCACTCCCCTTACGCCACACAACATGGCCAGTCACCGTACTTACCATTATATGAGGATATCATGGAGTTCTCACAATTGGGGGAAGTCCTACTCCAACGCTAGGACGGGAGTTCAGCACGTCCCACTACTCGATCTAGAAGACCCTATCAGACTACAGGAGCTGGACATCACTGACACAGGGCTGCAGCGATCATCACAGGACCATGAGGAGGTCACAGTATATGGGAGATATTTCTTAGAGTTGGGAGCTGCACATGTTCTCATTATCTATAACGGGATGTCCCAATGGCCCTCCTCCGACGCCCTCACCTCCTTCCCTCGCTCAAGAGGTATTAGCACTGTGGACTACCTTACCGGATCTCCGACCTTGGCACACCTTATCCCCGACTTCTCCATTCCGCCACCCCCTTTTGAAGCTGACCATGCCTACCTCTCTTTCACTCTTTTACCTGCACACCACCCGTCCCTCCTCCCACCACCTCCCCCAAACTCACATTACAATCAGGTCCTCTTTGATCACAAGCTTTGACCTTGTTTACTCCAACCACATCTACCGCCAACTCCAGGATGTTGAACCTATTGTCCCCCTCCCCTATCCACCCTCACAACCCTATCCACCCTCACAACACAACTCACCACCATACTCCACACATCCGCCATTGCTTCTTTCATCTGCACGCGATGGACTACCGCCAAGCCACCTTGCAGTTTCATGCCCCAGAACTGTTGGTGTGATGACGAATGTTGGGCCACACGCTCGCGTCTTAAGCATGAGGTACTGATTGGGCAAATCATGAAGCGCAAAGCACAACGGATTTCTCAACGGCTCACACGAGGCAAGAAACGAGAGTTCTATGCAGGATGAGTTATACCGACTTTTCTTAGGGCCAAACTGCAAAGAGGCATGGAGGAAACTCCGAGAACATTGCCCTCCCACACCTATCACCTGCCCAGACAAATGGCACTCCTATGCACACTCCCTCTATCATATCCCCCATCAGCCACCCCTACTACCACAACCAGACCCCCACCCCACCACCTCCACCTTCTTCACAAAGGGCATGGTCCTCAAGGCCATTCGTGGACTACGCAATGGGCGAGCCCAAGATCATGAGGGACTCACTGCCGAGTACATCTCGCATGCCCATGATACCCTAGCGCCCCTACTAGCCTACATTGCAATAGAGCCCTTTCTGAAGGATTTCCACCCTCATTGTCCACCAACACCATCACCCCCTTCCTCAAAGCCAGAGATCCACTTGAACCTAATAACTACAATACGATCACACATTGGCCAAACTCTATGGATCAGTGCAAGAGGCGGAAGCTCAGTTCATTTGCAGAGAGCCAGGGATGCAAAGCCTCAAGATAGGCTGGCTTTCGAAGAAGCTACTCTACCCTTGACCACATCTTCACCCTTCGTGCCATCATCGAGTAGGGTAGAGCACGACACCAGAGGATTTACTGCTGCTTTGTGGATTTCCGCAAAGCTTTTGATATTGTACCTCTTACATCGTCTACAGGAGATTGGAGTCCCATCTGACATGGTTTAGAGCATCATTGCCCTCTAAGAGTCTGTCACCGGACGAGTGAAAGCCCCAAGCGGTACATCACAGGAGATTTCCAACACCATTGGGGTGAAACAAGGCTGCCCTCTATCGCCCACTCTTTTCGACCTCTACATTGATGAGATCTCGAGCTTCATTGATGGATTAGGCAAGGCTGGTCTCACACTGGCAGGCATATTGATCCCCATACTACTTTATGCAGATGACATTGTCCTCCTCTCAAACTCAACCGAAGGGCTTCAGAAACAGTTGGATGCCTTACATGACTTTTGCACTCAGCGGGACCTCTCTGTTAACCTTGGTAAAACCAAGGTAATGGTCTTCAATACCTCTCGCCCCGTCACATCCAGATTGAGCTTCACATAAAGGGGATCCTATGGAGATTGTATCATCCTATGTCTACCGTGGTGTCACTTTTAGTGGGCCACACTTTACCATGCTTCACGTAGCGCATGCTAGAGTGACGTAGCACATGCTAGAGTGACACGGGGATATGCAGCCTTGAGCTTACTTGAGCGGTAGTGCTTCCAAGCACATTTCCAGGAGCCCAAGACGAAGGGCTGGCTTTTTGACACCCTCATCACACCAGCCTTGATGTATGGAGCAGTTTCTCAGAATCAGATTTATTCAATGAGGATTGGTAGCGAGTTGAGAGGCCCTAGGTCATGATGTTTTCCTGTATGATCCGCAGCACACCATAAGTCCCACACCAGATTATCCAGGCAGAGTTTGCTGCAACCCGGATGGTAGTGGAGGTACTCTGACAGACAGTCACGTACCTTAATTGCATCAATCACATGGATCCCCACGGGTATCTGTGGTTTGCCCTGGAGTCCTCTAGACAGCTAGCACTTGAGGGGCACTCTGGAGCATGGTATGCACTAGTTTTCACTTGGTTCTCAGTATATAGACTCTGCATGGACTGCCTACCCCCCCTTCCGTACAGATTGGACTCCCCTTTTTTCCGGCTGTCCCACGAGGATACCAACCGGGTTATCCGATCCGATCTTAGCCTCTACACACATTGCACATGGATCACACCCCCGGAGCTCCCCACAAAGATGCACTTACAGAGAACACTTCCTCACACTCACTGAGGATGGATTCATCCAACAGCCGGGCTACTTGACTGTTCACATGTCCCATGCCATGCAGATTGCGATTGGTCAGATACGGGTTTCTTCCCACCGCCTCAGAGTGGAGACGGGTAGAGCTGAGCACATCTTTAGAGCCGAGAAGCTCGTACGGACACCCAGAGAGGAGAGGATCTGCCGACTATGCCACACAGAGGTTGAGACGAGTATACTATGAGATCCATGGGAGGTTTTACTGTCTATTTCGTGAGGGATTCAGTCCACTCTCCAGGATCATTAACTTCCAGGACCAGAGTTGCCTGGGCCTCTTCCTACTTGAGCTCCACAAACACGGGGACATCTTGAGCCCCACCCCCTCCCTCAACCGCCAACCATCACCAGTTTCTTCCAGACCCAGGAGGTGGAGGACACCGACATCGTAGATCTTGTGGACCCTCCACGAGCTACTCTGGACCTACCTCGCCCAAGACGAGTTACCTCATACCGAGCCTCTGCACTCCAACGTGCCCGACGCCCTCGAACCCCCGTCGACCATGATCACCTCATCGGCTCCAAATCCAAGACATGCTCCATCGCCATCCAGCAACCTTTCCACGTGACAGCTGAGGGAGACCTACCGGCCATACTCGTCAACCCCATGCTTGACATTTTGGAGAGTGGTATACCATCTACTCGGAGCTGATGTTGCTCCCATGTTTTTATGTTCTTAGTATTCCATGACAAGTTTCCATGGACAGTTTTGTATCACCCCAGTGAGAGAGCTATATTTATGCTTTTATTCTGTTTTATTTTCCATTCCATGATGAGATATGCCATGGACATTACTGTACCACTTTGGTCTCAGGCCCATTGGGTCTTTAGTAGACACTTAATCTCTCTCTCTCTCTCTCTCTCTCGGGACCTTACAGTGAACCCTGGGAAGACGAAGGTAAAGGTGTTTAACACCTCTCAGCAGTGGGCCGGTTGCCAGAGTTCACCTATGGTGGGGAGACAATACAGAGAGGAGAGAGTGAGAGATGCCGCATGCCCAATGGTAGAGTACACCAGAAGGTAAGAACAGCAGGCCATCTCCATGTGATAGCACTATCCCCTACCAAAAATGTTGCATATAAGTGCCTAATTTATGGTATGCCTCCATTTAGGAGAATAGAATATACTTCCTCACCTTGTACTTACGGTTGTGAGGTTAAAATCCCACACAACAGTGGAGCCTCCATTTAGGAGGATAGAACATACTTCGTACCTTGTACTTTCGGTTGAGGTTAAAATCCCACACAACAGTGGAGAAAGGATTTGAGAACTGCACTTGTCCTCAGGTGCTCAATGTGCCTTCATGCATGATAGTAAGGGGAAAATTATTCTCCCCTTTCAATCCCAACTATGCTTCATAGAAACAAAATTGTTTTTTAAGGTGCTGCTGTCAGAGGAAAATAGAACGCCTCACAATATGCACTGGTTGTTACTATATTACACAGGTGCACAAGAAAATAATTCAGATAACATGGCACATGCAGTATGCCCTATGTAGAACGATGATTGAGAATGATTGAGAATGATTGAGAAGATAAGGCCAGAGAAACCCAGAACTGGTATCAAATAGAAATAACCTGTTGGCACACTAGGCATACGCACAAAAATTTCAATCTTCTGGGGCAGTAAGTTTTCCCTTGCAGTTACAACTAGCCACAAAGGAACCGCCAAAATGTGCTTCCCTCATGCTAGCTTCGGAAGGAGTGACAACATCCTTTTTTTAACAAATATGCATCTTGTTCTCCAGGGACGGAAAGAGGGAGTGAAAGAAGTATAATGGCATTCATCATAAGCCACCACTTTTCAACTTGTGAAGGGTAACATACCCACCTGATATGGCCATATTTTGGAAGGTGAGGCCATTCCATGGAGGACCCAGTGGGCTCATGCCCACACCAGATTAGGTATGGCAGCTTATGTCTATGCACTTTGTTCAGGTTGATTTGCATATCAATACCATTTGTTAAGGTGAGAAAAAACAAACTCTACCCATGCTTCACAGCAATCAGCACCTTCTGATACATGATCCATACACCTAGCTCAGCCACCACTCGTGGACAAACCCACAGTAAGAAATCAACAGTGACCCCTCATTGGTAGTACAATGAATTTAAAAGGTCCATGTAGTAAAACAATTCTTGAGCACTTCAATACTAAAGCTGCTGCCATTCCACTCTCACTATCTTATGATACATCAGCTGTGGCAGCCGCATTTCATAAAAGCTTACTAGTTAGCCCCCTTTTCAAAAATCTGCTTAAAGCCATGAAAATTTTTCCAGTCCCCTGATGCCAACAGACCTGCTCTTAAGTTCAAATCTTCTTCGGAGGCATACAATACAGCCACATGTAGTCAGATTCTTCAAACTTCCGCGATAGGATATACACAGACAACGCTTCCAACATAATCATCACTTTGAACTCAGAAAACTAATATCTATACACGGGGGCTCCACCACCAGGCGGGGGAGGTGGTGGCAACCGAGAAGGTGCTTTCCTACTAGAATTTACATCCCCATTTTGTTCCGCATCAGTAAAGCGTCGACTGTATCCTCCATTCATTCTCTGCGAGGAATCGTTTACCATGTTCTGATCCAGAGACCTGTCGTCCTTGGCCTCTTCAAATGCAATGCGCCAATCCTCACCAGCCATGCCACCACCACCACCTGACCAAGCCCCAATATGTTTTCTTAGAACATCAAAAAGAGAAATTTGATGTCGATAACAAGTAACACATCCATTACCAATAAACAAATGCACAAAATGGCCTAGAAAATAAATGTTGAGTGCTATTGATATTAAAAATTAAGCTCACCACCATTTGCAGACCATCCAGATGCTGAAGCATGGGCTTCATGGACACTAAGCTGTCGGGTAAGGCGAGACAGCAAAGAAGCCTGACGCCTACATCGCTCTCGTCTTTTCTTGACATCTTGGTCTTCTTGTAAAAGCTCCTGAATTCTCTCAATCGACTGTCCACTGCATTTTTTAACTCAACTATAAGTCTAATGTGGGACATGACACAAATCTTCCTCGGCTTCAATTAAACTAGAACATAAGCCTGTAAAGCACCTAAATTGACCTGATGGAGCTGTAAAGTTGATTAAGCATGGCATCTTTTGCCCTCTCAACTTGGCACAGCACTACTGCCTGTGAGAAAGATACCAGCATCAAGAGGGAAGAAAAGAAAAAGAGAGATAATGGCCACACTTAGAATGCCAGTGACAAGAAACATCATGAAATTCTTACTTTTGGCACATTTGCTGCTAAGCTGTTCAGTACAGCTTCAACATAGTCCCGTACTTCTTGCGCCATAAGTCTCAACTCTTCATCCGGATCCACAGGTCTCCTCGCAACAGTGTCCTACAGACCAAAAATTGAATTGTACCGATACAGAAGCAGGGACCACGAGTTGAATGGAAAGAGCATACTGATGCACAGCTTATCTTTAAACTCTATCCTAGTCCAGATCCGCATTGCATCAGTGTAAAGCAACCAAGCATATCCACATTGCATAAAACCATTCAGGATTTCTTTTTCCTTTGCTTCGAACGTTTTACAAAAGAATAAAACAACTAAGCTGGAAAACATGAAAGCTGTAATCGTTTGTGTCAATGTATATAAGATTGGTTGTGTAATAAAGAAACAACCCCAAATATGCCTAAGTGACATTGGGGCTAAGGGCATGGTTGTTCAAAGGTCTAATAGCCACCTTACATTTGATGTAGTAAGGCGCCTCCTACAAGTTGGGAAGGAGAACTAGGCATCACCCAAATCTAGGCATCTTGGAGGTGATCAAATCAAGGATGGTTTAGGGTTTTCCTTACGGGTTAACCACACTCTTAATCCATTCTACTCCAGTCTATTTAAAGGCAATGATCTAATGCAAAAGTACAACATCTTTCTCCTATTTCATTGTGTCATTATGTTGTCCATTTGATAAGCCATGTGATTAGTGTTAACCTTATCTTTGCTTAGCTTGTCTCCATGCTTTCACCATGAGTTTAATCATCTATTTTAAGCTCCCATAATGCCAACATGGTATCAGAGCTTAGATCCATGTCTATTATGCTCACTCAAACTCTACGTTATCATCTAGGATAAAATAGGATTAACACTAATCTATGTATAATCTCAAAAGCCATGAAACCTACTCCCTTTCTGTACCCACAGCCACGGGGAGCTTGAATGTCACCCACACTGGCAACCAAAGGTCATGCCACTCTTGGGGCATCTCCCTAGGTCCTAGGCACAGCCTGAAATGAGCTAAATGCCCCAGAACAGCCATCGTTATGCCACCACCATCACCAACTAAGCCAGGAGGAGGAAAAGGAGAAAATCGAGCAAAACCAGCAACTCCGCAAAGAAATGATCTAATTCCTTAGAAGTCCGGCAGTTTTGGGGAGCTGTGAACACGACTATGCTGTGACCTGTCAGAATCAAAAATGGAGGACTATGGCGGCTGATTCAGCTCTGGATGCTTCACAGAGGCTCCTTCTGGTAATACTGTGATTAAGGCAGGATTATCATGCTTAATATAATGCTTATGGGTCCTAAACTAAAGTTAACTCACTTCTCTAACTGCCTCTTGAAGCTCATTTTATTTGGTTTGGTGGAGGGCTCCCATTCGCATGCTCCAATGGCTCTCTGTTTTCTGCCCTCAAAACAGTGAGCTACTCACTAATTATGGCATTAATGATGTCTTAATCTCTATTGTTGGCTAATCACTTGAGGTCCAGTATGCCTTCCTTTTGCGAATCCTTAAATGCCAAACGTATTAATCCCAAAAGACAAATCAAGAAGCAAAAGACCAAAACACTAAACCAGGATACTAAGGTAAAGGTTTTTCAGAATTTTTGTTTGCTCACATGCATCTTTATGGTGATGGCTTTTAGCATCTCATAAATCTTATTAAAAGGGTTTAGACACTGCCCTCGGATTAACTGTCCAAGGACTAAGACCTACATGGATCATGTCTAACACACTCAAGAATGATAAGTCGAGGGGTATGGTTCTTTGGGACACAATTTAAAGATTCTAAATTCAACCTTTTAATCAAGTTTTTTTAAGCGAATGTGGGAGAGTCACTTCCGATTCATCTTAACTATGTGAAAAGTATTCTCACCCAGCTTGCAGGGATCGAAAAGACAATTGAAGAAGTTGTGATCATAGTTGTGCTCTTAATAAGCTTACCCCAAGAGGAGTTTGGTAACATTGTTACCACGCTTGCAAACTTGCCAGCAGCAAAATTGATGGCTGTTGAAGCATTCCTTCTAGACGAAGATAACAAAGTCAAGCAAAGGCAAGGCAACTCGGAAAGGTCTTTCTTCAACAAAGGAGGCTACAAAAAGTTTGGTAATAAAGCATCCTTCAAAGAAATAAATCACAAACAAGATTTTCCAAAGAAGTCATGCAACTTCTGTGGGAAACCAAGACATGAAGAGAAGGATTGTTTCTTTATAAACAAAGCACAAAAGGCTCTTCTTGCAAGTGAAGACAACTTAAGTGGAGAAGAAGTAGAACAGAAAGAAGGTGCATCCGCCGAGGCCGACTACACTGAAGACCATGAAGAGAAGAATTGTTTCTTTAGAAACAAAGCACAAAACACTCTTCTTGCAAGTGAAGACAACTTAACTGGAGAAGAAGTAGAACAGAAAGACGGTGCCTCCGCCGAGGCCAACCACAGTCAAAACCATTGGGCTTTCTAGACTAGCTAGAACAAGCCCGACCTGTTAGTCACTCCTCTATTCTAAGTGAAATGTAATCATAACTAGATGGCTAACATATGTCATCATAACTGGTATTGTAAACTTCCTAAAGTAAGGCCTACGGACACTTGGATTGTCATCATAACCACCATTGTAAACAAAAATTAGAGCTAGCATTGACATCATAGTAGCCATGGATATTTTGTTGAGGGAGGGTGTTGAAATAATACACCAAAATATGCCTAAGTGACATTGGGAATAAGGGCATGGTTGTTCAAAGGTCTAAAAGCCACCTTACATTTGATGTAGCATGGTCAAAGGGACATCCACCTCATCTAGAAGAGGGCGCCACCTATAAGTGGAAACGAGATCTAGGTTGCACCCAAATCTAGACACAAAGAGAGATCTTGGAGGTGCTCAAATCAAGGGTAGTTTAGGGTTTTGCTTAAGGGTTAACCACACTCTTAATCCATTGTACTCTAGCCTGTTTAAAGGCAATGATCTAATGCAAGAGTACAACATCTTTCTCCTATTTCATTGTGTCACTATGCTGTCCATTTGATTAAGCTATGTGATTAGTATTAACCTCATCTTTGCTTAGATCGTCTCCATGTTTTCACCATGAGTTTAATGATCTATTTTAAGCCCTCATAATGCAAACAATCCTCGTAGACAAATTCATAGATAAGCCACCTAACAAAGTTTCTATCACTTCTTTAGAGGTGAACGGCAAACTCAGCCATGATGAAGGCTAGCGTGCAAGCATGTGTGCACGGGAACATACACACACCAAGGACGTTGCAAGGGCACCACTTTGAATAGAGAGAATCAGCATAAACCAGCTAGCTGCAATTTGGATAAGAACTTACCAAAACTATGCATCTCCGCTAATACGGCAAAAAGTTATTCCAATGGAGCATACAGGTTATTTCCACAGTGCGATCTTCACTCCACAGAGTCTACTCATAAAGCTTCAAAGCATCGAATCCATCATGCATAGCATAGACTATGTAGTTGACTGCTTGATGAAGGGTAACAGCTGCTGAGACTGGAAGGGGCTGTATAAGAGGACAATAACACGAGTGCCGACATCATAGACCATGGTTACATGGAAATGGGAACAGGGAACAGCACATGTCTGCACACGAGAAATGGCCTAAAACTAGGAAAAAGGAAATGGCTGGGAAATGGCAGGTCTTTAACATTATGACAGTGGGAGAAAAAGAATAAATGAGGTGAAAATAGAGAAGAAACTTCGGGTAAACCATAATAAAGTGTTTAAGCATCTGTTATGTTTCATAGAACTGCAGAAACCAAAGCAGCCCCTAGTTTCCATGCAGATGATGATGACCATGGTCATACTGCCCTCAAGTCTAACATACAGAAATCAGGTCTAAATGCAACGGTAACACCTATTAGTATGGATAAAACGCAGCAGTACAACTGATGAAATTGTTCATGCACGATCCTTTGTTCACTTCTTGATGTTGCAGGCCTTGACATGAATACTATTTGTTGAACTACTTTGTTATTGTTAAGGACTTTCGACTTTGCTACAAAAGTTTCTCTTCTACTCAAAAATTAGAGCAAGAAAAGAGGGCACACATACTAAAGAGCCATCTGACAAACTCGTTCGCATGGCCGGCGCTGATTCACTTGTGGAGCCCTTTGCAGCAGGAGCTCCTTTTGGTCCCTGGGCAATGGATAGCAACTTACTCATCCACTCAGTTTTCTCAGCCATGTTTTCCGCCTTTAATACAAGTGCATGGTGTGCTGCAGCAGCAGTCAGAGGTTAGCAGGCATACAACAAACTTTAAACATGTATCAATCCAGAAAAAGAAGATAAATATCAAGCAAGAGTGACACCTTTGACAACTGTCTTGTAAGACACTTTGTTGCTGATTTTAAAAGCAAGACTTGGGGTCTTTTCTGGTCCATTTGCTTTCTTTGAACTCTTAGACTTTACTGGCGGTGCCTCATCGGCGCCATCTTCTTTCTCAGATACATCTTCCACAATACATTCCTACATATAACCCATTATTCTGAGTGTTTGTTAGTCGGAAAGAAATCATGCCATTGTAAAATTGGCGTGACAAAAGGACACCTCTCTCTCTCTCTCTCTCTCTCTCTCTCTCTCTCTCGGACTTGACTCAGCTGGACACAAGGAGGACATGGATACAGCCGACACACGAGCTTGGTACGAAGATGGCTTTCTATAGAGATCATCTTCTCCAGCTCACACGGAGGATGGATTTGTGATTAGACCCAGCTACATGGATACTCATCTTTCTCATGGGGTACGGTGTGCTATTGGTCAGATGCGCACATCCTCACACCAGCTAGAGATTGAGACTGGCAGATTCAGAGGAGTACCAGCTAAGGCCAGGATTTGTCAGCTGTGCCAGATAGAGCCAGAGACAGAGGTACATTACATATGTCACTGTCCAGTATATTATGAGATACGAGGTCGTTTTCACTCCCTGTTCAGAGAGGGTTTCAGACCACTTTCTAGAGTCATGAGATACCAGGATCAGAGATGCCTCGGATTATACTTGCTGGAGCTGCGTAGACATAGAGAGGGTCTCTTGAGAGGGAGGGGATCAGAGAGGGAGAGACACCTACAGAGGCAGATTACAGACTTCTTTCGACCAGAGATTAAGCAGTCAGGCCAGTAGGCATTGCAACTAGCCCCAAAGTATAGCCGCACCAGAGGTACACTGATTAATCAGGCTATAGAGCTGGGGCGGTCCAGGCGCCCCAAGATGAGAGGCCCATCTCGACACCAGCGGAGACTACGACAGAGGATCAGGACCACACTAGCACGGCATGGGAGACGTCCAGTCAGAGTACTCACCATGGAGGACATTGAGGATATCCGCCATCGACCGACATTGTATCAGATCCACCAATTGTAGTAACCTTTTTGGTCTCATAGGTCATTTTGGCCTTCTGAAGACGTTAATATATCATTTCATTTCATTTCTCTCTCTCTCTCTCTCTCTCCATCCAGCTACCTTTCCACATGACGTAGTTAAAACTTAAGGGAGACCTCTTGACCATACTCATTTCTCTCTCTCTCTCTCTCTCTCTCTCTCTCTCTCTCTCTCTCCATCCAGCTACCTTTCCACATGACGTAGTTAAAACTTAAGGGAGACCTCTTGACCATATTCATTAGCCCCATGCTTGATATTTTGGAGAGTGGTATACCATCTATTGGGGGCTGATGCTCCTCTCATGTTTCATGATCTTGGTATTCCATGATGAGATTTCCATGGATAGTTTGGTATCACTCCAATGAGAGAGTTTTGATTTGTTTTATTTTATTTTCCATTCCATGATGACATATGCCATGGACATTTTTGTCACTTTGGTCTCATAGACCCATTGTGTCTTTAGTAGAGGCTCTCGATCTCGATCCAGACCCGAGTTACTTGGAGACACACTATATCTACATCTACTACCAGAGGAGTGACATCAGCCTGGACGAGAGAGTTATCATCCAAGAGACACCCCCGCCCACCTGGCCCTCACCCCCCCCCCCCCCCCCCCCCCAGGTCTCCACTAGACACAGATTGATGAGATCTTGAGGAGACATAGCACAGAGGACAGACCCCAGATTGCGTGATGTTGGTTATTTCGGAGTTAGTCTGGAGTCTAGTCAACTGTCCTTAGTGGTGTCAACACACTAGGTGTCAAGGCTGCATCCAAACGCCGTTTGGATTTAATCCAAACGTTTGAAACGTTCACTAACGTTTGGAAACATTAGTGAACGTGGCATTATGATTTTGTAAGTTTAAAAATTGGACACACATCAACATCGTTTTTTTTTTCGTTGTTCCTTACGTGCGTGTGTGGCAACCTCTGTTCAACGGCAGGCGCTCAACCTTCTCGTGCTGGTCGTGCTGCGCTTTGAGCGGTCTATGCTAGTCGTGCTGCGCTCGAGCCTATTGCACACGCTTGAGTCACTCTCTCCCTCCCTCCCTCCCGCACAGGCTCAACTCTCTCTCTCTCTCTCTCTCTCTCTCCCCCCCCCACACAAGCTCAACTCTCTCTCTCTCGCAACAACTGATTTCTTCTAGAGATCTATCCCAGTGCCTACCATGACACAAGAGGGGGTTACACTTCAGCGCGTTGCGGACCTCCGAGCTAGACGGAGATCAAGAGCACCAGGCTACCAGACTCCCAGACTACATCAAAGGGAGATCACAGAGATACGGGCTCGACATTAGCACCATATCCACGAGCAGCTAGCTCACTTACACTCACACCCGGAGATCATGCTCCGAGGTATTTTTGCCTCGCCATCGCCTATGTATCACATATTACACCCCCATTATGGTACTGGTTGGAGCTAGACAGATCTGCATTGCATTCTTGTATACCCTACGCATATAGGTTGCATACTGAGCCTCTAGCAGTAGTGCTCCATCCATCACACCCCCCCACTAGCTCAACACTTTCATAGTTTATTTCATGTTCATTTTCTTTTTTTTTCTGGACATCCAGAGAACATTGACAGTTGTACATTGATTTGTCTCATAGGTCGAGTTCGGCCTCTAGTAGACGTTAATACATCTCTCTCTCTCTCTCTCTCTCTCTCTCTCTCTCTCTCTCTCTCTCTCTCTCTCTCTCATGGCACTGGATGGAGTTAGACATAGATCTGCATAGCATGCTTGTACTACCCCTTCAGCATATAGAGATGCATTGCCTCAGCACCCCATCCACATCCCCACCCCCCCTTATATTGTTTGTATATGGGCTCCACCGATCCATGATGATTCACAGTTGTATCCAGACACATGCACACTTTTTCTTTTGTTTCTTTTCTTCCGATGACTGGAAGAACACAGTTGTATTATTTTTTTTTGTCTCATAGGCCGACTTTGGCCTCTCGTAGACGTTAATCTCTCTCTCTCTCTCTCTCTCTCTCTCTCTCTCTCTCTCTCTCTCTCTCTCTCTCTCTCTCGGTTACCAGGACCAGAGGTGTTTGGGATTGTTCTTGCTTGAGCTACGGAGATATAGAGATAGCCTGCTTAGGCGCACAGAGAACCAGACTCAGAGGCACATTACAGACTTCTTTAGTCCAACCATCACTGCGCCAGATGGACCACAGCAGCAGCAAGACATGGATACCGCCCACACCAACGGTACACTGATTGATCGTGCGATTGAGCTTGGGTGGTCCAGACGCCCACGACTACGGAGGAGGGCATCCCAGCATACGGAGGTTGCAGCGGCGGATTCGGATTATTCTTGCGAGACATGCGGGACACCTAGTCAGGGTGCTGACCACAGAGGACATTGAGGAGATCCGCCAGCGTCCGATGCGGCACATATTATGAGATGGAGGCACCTCCATAGTGTACCCCCCGTCCCACATGATATTGTATCCCCTCACTATACTCCACTCACCTCCATAGCGTACCCCCCCCCCCCCCCCCCCCCCCCTTCACTATATTCACACCCTATAAGGGTTTCTGTTTACCTTCCAGTTCCAGTTTCATTTTCTAGGTGCCAGTAGTACCATCTTTTTTTTTTTCCGAGAAAAGATCCTTTCATTAGTTATGTAAAAAAAACGCCCGGAGGGCTACAAAAGAGATCTCTCCTGCTCCTACCAGAGAGAAGAGCAGTGAATACATCATGGCAGCCCGGGAGACTCTCCCTAGGTGCTGCAAAATACAAGCATCAGTCTAAAGGACTGAGCGGCTAAATCATACAATGGGGGGAGGAAAGAGCCAAACAGGTGGCCTGTAGTGCCAACGGGGGGATCCCGTGTGTAGGGTATAGAACGGGCCGCAGCGCCAAGTGGTATGAAAGGCCTGGCGCCGTAAGATCGCCTCATCCGAGTCTCCCCGGATGCGGTCATACTGTCCTCGCAGGGTGTGGATCAACTCCTGCCAAATCCCCCGAACAGTCTCTGCTGGTGGCTCCAATCTCCCCTCAAAGGCCGTGAAGCACCGGGCCCTCCAGGTGAACCAGATGGTGAGGCTGCTGAGGAGCTCCCATCGTAAATCCCTCTCCTGTGTCCAGCTGGCGGACGAGAAATCCGGTGCCGGAACCAGGCGAGGCTGGCCCCTAATAAATCTGATGGCCTGACTGCCCTGCTCCATCTCATAGCCCATAGCAGGCCCTGACGAAGTCGACCAAGCAGCGGCGCCCCACGTAAACATACCCTCTGGAGAAAGGGGGGCCAGAATACGCAGCATCCGCAGCCAAATCTGCTGTGCCTGAGGGCAGTCCCAAAGGCAATGTCTCTGTGTCTCCATAGGGTGGCCGCATCGGACGCAGGCCGCCGGAAGACCGCTGTAAACAAGCCAAGTGCCAACTGCTGAGCCCCTGTGGGCGACCAGCCACTGAAAAGCCGAGATCCTGCGGGCCTGTCGACTAGCCCAGAGCCGAGCCCAAAAATCCTCCAGGAACTCCTGTGAAAGTCCCTGCAATCGCCAATGCCCCGCTGCCGCTGGAGAAACCGTCCTCCTCGCCGTCAAGATATGCCGTCCCAGCCTAACAGTATACTGGAAAAATGTGATCTCTGTGGCCTCAAGGGATGCATAAGGATCATGCCACTCGTACTCTCCGGGGTCCCACTGCAGCCGGGCCAAGGGGCGCGCTGCATATGCCCAAATGCGCCAATCCGGGAGCACGTCAGCAGGGTCGGGGTCAATATGCCACTTCCGAGAAGCGGCAGCCACTACCCGAATCCTCTGAAAGGTGCACTCTGCAACCAAAGGCGACTCCACCTCCACTCTCTGGAGTCTGCCCTCATCCTGAATCTCATAATAGAGGCATCTGCCATCCTCAGTGCTAGCTCTGACAGCAATCAGGATCTCCAACTGTGTAAAGGCTCCCATCCACCGTGGGGCCACTGGCTCGAGAGGTGTGAACCACTCCTCTGAAAGTGCCTCCTGAATATCATCCCTCATAATCAAACCCCCTCTGAAGTGACTCAGCCTCTCCACCTGGGTCTCCTCTGGTAGACTGCAGAAAGCCTGCCAGTCTCCAAAACTACGAGCTGGGCCTGCCGCTAAAGGTCCCCAGGCTAGACGAGGCCGAGAACCCAGCATATGACCCTGCTCTGTACGAACCGCTGGGCTCCAGATGAGCGGCTGCCTGGCCCGCTCCTCAACACAAGAAGGAGGCCGCTGAGAGAGCCCCGGTCTCAGCAGCTCCCAAGCTCTCAGGATACTCAAAGCAAATCTGTCCTCCCATCCTCTACTGAGGCCTGTCCTCCTCATCTCTATGAAGATCCAGCGAATCTCTGGTGCCCAAGTACCCCCTGCAGGAGGCGCCCGGGCCTGCAGTCGCTGCAAGAGGAGCTCTTTCCAAGGCTCAGCGCCTGGAAGCAACCCCCGAACAATAAGCTTCCCCAATAAGGCTCTACTCTGATCGACTGGATCTATAATGCCCAAACCGCCCTGAGCCAGCGGAAGTGTAATAACTGCCCATGCAACCTTTGCCCGAGCTGGCTGACCGTCCCGCCCAGACCACAGAAAGTTCCTGATCAGCCTCTGTACCTGGCTGATGCAAGAGCTCGAGAAAATCCAGCAAGACGTAATGTACCACATAGTCGCTAACAGCACCTGATTTGCCACCACCACCCTACCAGCCAAGGATAGTCGAGCTGTACTCCAATACAATAGCTTCTTCCGAATGCTCAGAAGAAGCGGGGCAATCTGCTGCTCAGGTGACAAATCGAGGCCGATCTGGCATCCCAAATACCGCACTGCTGTGCCGGGAGGAATCCATCTAAAACCGGGGTCCGGACTCCATGCCGGAGTGGGAGCACTACTGATCCAAAAGGCCACTGTCTTGCGCCAATTGATCAATGCTCCCGAAGCTGCACTAAAAACCAGGAGCGACTGCTCTGCCCGAATAAGATTGGCCTCTTGGCCATGCAAAAATAAGCCCGTGCCGTCTGCAAACTCAGCATCAAGCAAATCCTCCCCCCGGACTGGGAGCTGAAGTCCTCTCAAACCAACCTCCTCTGCCGACAAATACATACTCATAGCCTCCGCAAAGAAGAGAAAAAGGAAAGGAGCGAGAGGACACCCCTGACGGACTGATCTGGTCAGCTCAAAACTCGGCCCCCGACCTCCTGCAATCAGCACCTGGCTGCGAGCTGTGGAATACAAAGCTGCCACCCCTCTGATCCATCCTGGCTCAAAGCCCAGGCGTAGCATAGTGCCCTCTAAGAATCCCCAATCGACTCTATCGTATGCCTTCTCAAAATCGAGAAGCATCACGACCAAGTCCTCACCAAGAAACCTGGCTCGGGCCGTCGCCTCCCAGAAAGTAAAGATGTTGTCAAGGATACTGCGCTCCTTGACAAATCCTGTCTGAGTAGCATGAATCAACTCCCCCAGGAAGGGCTGGATCCTCAAACTCAAGGCCTTTGCCAAGACCTTGTAGACAGTATTGAGGATCGTAATAGGCCTCCAATGCCGAATATCATCTGATACTCCCTCCCCCTTGGGGATAAGATAGATCAAGCCCTCTGAAAAGCTCTGCGGCATCACCCCAGTGTCCAAAACATGCTGAAAGCCCCTGCGGAGGCCTGGCCCCAAAAGGTCCCAGTAGCGCATAAAGAAGGCCGGCGTCAGTCCGTCCTCCCCTGGGCAACTATGTCGCGGCAGGACCCTCAAGGCCTCGGCAAGCTCAGTCTCTGACAGAGGCGCACCTAAAACTGTGCGCATATGGTCTGTGACCCTCCTCTGCACATGGGCCCACACAGTCTGTCTGCATACATCCCGATCCTCTGTGGCTGGCTCCGCTGAAAGCAAGTCACTATAAAAAGCAGTGGCAATGTCTCTGATCTCCCCGAGCTCAGTAGCTATCGATCCATCCGGTCTACCAAGCTGGCGAACCCCTGCTCGCGCATGACGTGGTCCAGTGATCTCAAAAAACTCCCCAGTCACTCTATCACCAAGCTGCGTCCACTGAGAGGCCTGACGACGATAGTAAAACTCATGTCTCTGCTCCTCTGCCTCTCTAACCTCCTGGCGGGCCTGGCTCAGCTGGGACGCCACCCACTCACATGCTGGCTGCTGCTCCTGAAGGCGCTGTAGCGAAGCAAGGCTACGTCTCAGCCGTTGCTCCCGCTCTCGAATCTCTCCCAGTCGTGTCAAAGCTGCAGCGTGCAGAAAAGAGCTAAGATCAATGAGTCCCTGGGCACACTGGCCCGCTGCATCCTGGTCAGAGCACTGACTATCCTGCCATATCCTCTCAATGTCCTCAGCGAGACTGGGGTCTGCAAGTACCCGCTCTGGGATCCTCAACTGCAAGCTGGGCTCCCGAGTCCCCTCCTCCAAAGTCAATATAACTGGCGCATGATCTGAAAATGAGGTGCCAGCAAGAATGCCGACGGAGCCCCCTCGCTCCCCCAACCAATCGCCCACATAAAAGCGATCAATCCGAGATAGATTAGTCCCTCCCTGTCGGCGATCCGACCGAGAGAAACTAAGACTGTCCTGAGACCGGGAGAAAGCCCCATGCTGCCATGCATCAGTGATCCTCAGTGACATGCAAAACCGGTCCCAAGCTGCAAGCTCCGTGCCGTGCACTGTAACATGACTGCCTCCCACCCTATCTGCCGGGTCCTCAAGCATGTTGAAGTCTCCCCCAACACACCAATGTGCGGCCTCTGGCAATGCATCTGTAACCTGAGTCCAAAACTCTGCTCTGGCACTAGCATGATTGGGCGCATAGATGTTGAGCACACCCAATAGCTCATCATGCATCCTCAGAATGACATACTGTGCTCTGCCAGGCACAATGATCCCTCGATCCACAATGGCCTGCCGCCATGCATCTGCAATAACCATGCATACTCCTCCCTGTCCACCCAAAGGACCAAACCCTGCAGACCAGAAAGTGTCCCATCTACCAGGCATCACCGAACCATATCTCCGGATCCTGCTCTCACCCAAGTGGTGCTCCTGCATCATCAGAATGTCTATGCTGCCACCAACCAGGCATCTCTGTAGCTCCTGCCTCAAGCAGCCTCGATAACGTATAAAGTGTGCTCCGCCAAGGCCCTGTACATTCCATGAGATGATCCTCATGGATGTCCTACTGAGGTGGATGCTGTCTCAGCCGTGCGGCGAGCCTTCGCAAGCGGCTTGGATGGAGAGTAGTCCCCATCCGAACGGCTGCGAGTCTGCCCACCCGGTGTACTGCAAGAATCCCGGATCAGGCGCCAGTGGCTGTGACCCATGGCGACTGCCTCCTGCTCTGACATAGTAACCTCGTGTATACTCACATATCCTGGGTCGCGTGCCAAATCTGCAACTATGCGCACGACCAAATGCCGAATCCCGGATGTATCCACACTCCCGGGATCCAAGAAAAAATGAGCCAACTCCCAAAGTCGGCCTATCACATCTGTAACCTCCAAATCGCTCATGTGATGAGAAAACTCAACTGCCTGAGTCTTCAACGTGCTGAGAGCGAGCTCTAGAGTCCACTCCCGGTCACAAGGTCCACAAAGAGGGAATGAGAAGGCCACCGCTGAGTCTAGTGCCTCCTCCCCGCGGGCCGGAGGTATCACTACATGCACTCGGATGGGTGCTGGCTCATGGGGGCCCTCGGCTCCAAAAAGCCGTGTAAAGGTATAATCAAACGCCTCCGAGCGCTGACGAATGCCGAGGCGACTCAGCCGACTACGGATAGATGAAATCCGTGAGGCCCTAATCGGCATAGGTCTCCTCTGTGATGCTCGAGCGAGGTCAGTGCTCAGCGCCCTCCGGACTGCAGGTGAGCGCCAGGGAACTGCCAGGACCTCCCGGGAAGGCGAGGCGGGCGGAGGGGGAGGAGGGGGAGGCGAGGGAGGAGGAGAGGGAGCCGCTGTCGAAACCGGAGCGGGGGCGGGAGGAGGCGATGGTGGACGCGAGGCGGTGGGATGGGGTGGGTGTGGGGGAGGTGAAGGAGGGGGAGCTGGCATCTCCTGGTCCTCGGTCGCTGCAGGGGTCTCCTCCTGAAGGGGAGCAAATCTGTTCCTCACGGGAACCCAGTGAGGCTGAGACTGTGGCTGCTGCTGCAGCGGTATCTGGGCGCGCTGCTGAGGCTGTCTCCCTCGACGGCGCCCCTGTCCTGGCTGCCACTCCGAGGTCTCTGTGGCCTGAGCAGGTGTCCCTGAGGCAGCCTGCCGGGCCGAATCTGTGGGCGGGCCATCCGTGGCCTGCTGCTGTGGTGAGGGCCGAGGTCTCCTACGAGGGCAGGCCTTGGCCAGATGGCCGACCTGCCTACAAACGAAGCACTGGTTCGGGAGCCCCGAGAACTCCACTCTCTGATCTATCCACCCCCCCCCTATCCTAGGTAGCTGAATGACCTTAGGAAGGGAGGAGATGTCAGATACCAACACTCTGACCGAAGGTATCCCAGCTGCTCTGGCCACCACTGAAGCTGCTGAGGGGCCCGTCTCAAGAACCGAACCCACCAAAGCTCCGAGCCTGGAGAGGAGCGGAAGATACTCCCGGCGGAGACCAGGGAAACAAACTGTAATATGGAAGAGGCGCTCTCCCTGCTCCGCCGCTGCTGGGTCAAATCCATGCTGCCAAGGCCTGAAGAAAGCCCGAGCACCCCTGATATCCAGAGGACTCATGGCAAGGACCTTGGCAACGCTCTGGGCGGCCTCGAACTCGATCTGATAATGTCCCCGGCCCAAGAGCTGTACATCCAGGATCTTGCCCACATCTGCAAGAAGGCGGGCCTGAAGAAGATCCCTGATCTCCCCTCTGCTGGGGCGAGTGCCGACTATACGGCAGATGGTGGAGTGAGCCTGAAGGCGCTCCACCTCTGCGGTGAGGCTCGCTTCCTCTTCCGGCGAAAGAGAAAGCCTGATGGGGATGACCTCGGGGGCGGGCGAGGGGGCTGCAGAAGAGTCCCTCTAAGGCGAGGCGGGAGGAGTCTCCATCAGAGTCTGAAGCTCAAGCGAAGGCGAGGCGAAAGCGGAAAACCCTGCAAGAAGCGGGCTGCACACCAAGAGGCGGAAGGACGGGTGACGATAAGGAAAAAACAAAAAAACCCCCTAAGGGGAAGAAGCAGCACGACGAGGAGAGAAGGGGGGGCGGAAATCGGAGGAGAGGCCCAGAGGGGGGGGGACGGCGACAACGCGAGAAGGAAGGGGGGGGGGCGCTGCTGAAAGGCGGCGGGAGTGAAGAAGCGAAGAGGCGGGGGGGGGCGGAATGGCGGCAGCGGGGAGGGAGGGCGAGAGGCGGCAGCGGGGAGGGGGGCGACCTGGCGAAGAGGGGGGGTGGAGGCGCAGAAGCGCTGAAGGAGGGGGGGCGGCGCAGCAGCGAGGAAGGAGGGGGGGGCGCAGCGGCGAGCAGAGGGGACAAGCGGGGGGCGGAGGAGAGAAGGGGCGCGAGGAGGGGTGGGGGAGAGCGACGGTGCGCAGAGCAGGGGGGGGGGGGCGGGAGCTTCAGCGAGCCTTCAATTGTCAATTTTTATGTTTTTGCAAATCAGTAGTACCATCTTTATTTTTCATTTTCTTGTTTTTTTATCCAAACATTGTATCAGATCCACCATGATGTAACTTTTTGGTCTCATAGGTCATTATGGCCTTTTGAAGACGTTAATATAACATTTCATTTCATTTCTCTCTCTCTCCCCCCCCTCTCTCCCATCGCACTGCTGCTACCCACGCTACTCTCTCGCATTGTGTTGTTGCTACCTGCGTTGTTGCCTAAGCTGCCCACTGCCTGTGCTTCAGCCCACGCTCTCTTCCACCCTCTGCGTTTTCAGTCCCGCCATCTCTCTCTCTCTCTCTCTCTCTCTCTCTCTCTCTCTCTCTCTCTCTCTCTCTCTCCCCCCCTTGGCGTTTTCAGAGTCCCGCCATCCCTCCCCCCACCCCTGCATTTTCAGCCTCCCGCCATCTCTCTCTCTCCTCGTAGCCCCCTCCCGCCACTCTCTCTCTCTCTCTCCCGCCCCTCTCCCTGTTTGCCCCTGCTCGCCGCCCTCTCTGCTGCCTCTCTCCCTGTTCGCCCGCTTGGGCTGGCCCGTCCCTCTGCCTTCCTCTTCCCACCCACGCTTCCTCAGGCCCCCAAGGCAGCAACATAACTCTCTCTGCTGAATCTCCTCTCTTTTCTTTGCATGGCTTGACACCCCCCCCGGGCTGCTATTTCGCGCTGCGCGCAGGTGTCATGGATTAATTTCCAGTACATTGGCTGTGGGAAGTACTGCAAAAAGTCATGGCCAAGACCGGAGTTAAAGAGGAGCTCGTGAAGGTGGAGGACAAGCTCAGCACAATTATCAAAGAAAACAAGAAGATGGTCGACTCTTCCGTTACCGCAATCATAAACCGCCTCTCCAAACTCGAGAAGGGATTTGACAAAATCCAAGAGCTCAAAGAGAGAACATCCAAGCAAGAGGCTGAGATTTCAGCCTTAAAGGAGGAACTAGTGGAGGCCAAATTGCATGCTAAAAGTCAAGCGGCTGAAATCTCAGCCCTCAAATAGGAGTTGGAAGCCACTTCACAAGGCAAGCTTGAGGATGGAAAATTTCAGCCCTCCTTTATTGAAGAGCTGAATACCATCAAGGAACAAATGAGGATCATTCGAGAGGAGGAGGAGGAGCAACATAAAGAGAAGACATCTTCATGGGTGGAGGTGATCACAGAGACACGAAAGAAGATGGACGAGGCAGAGAAATGGATCGAGGTCGCCGAGAAAGGGAAAGGTAAAGAATCGCCACCCATCCCCACTCCCACCATCATCAACATGACCCTTGAAGAGGAGCAAAGGAGGAAGACCCGGGCCTTACATGTACGAGTGTCCGGTCTAAAAGACCGTGATGATGCGGAAGGGGAAACCAAGGAGCTCTTTTCTATGATGGGCATTGAAGCCACGCACACAAAGGCATGGAGAGTGGGAAAGAAGAGAGAAGGTAGTGGCGAATCTTCTAAGGAGAGAGCACTTATCATTCGTTTCCCCTCCATGGAAGCGAAGAAGGACTTCTTGAAGAGACATCCTACACTCAAGAAGACGGGAATATTTCTTGGAGATGACCTCACTCTCTCGCAACTTGCCCACATGAAATAAGGGCAACCCGAGAGAAAGGGAAAGTGGCCTTCTATAGAGATGGTAGAAAGGTGATTATGGAGAGGCGCTCTTCATGACGGCACGAGACCTATGGGACTACACTCAAAGTTGCTACTTGGAATTGTAATGGATCTCTACGCCTTGATGTAGGGGCTTTTGAGGATAGTTTCACTGGGAGGGACATCATCTTCTACTCTGAGACGCGTCAGGCTCCTGGACAGTCCATGCCACATGTTAGTGGATACCGATGGGAGACAGCTTGTAGACAAGAGACTCGTTCAGAGCATAGAGGACGGGGCTCAGGAGGAGTGGCAGTATGGTTTCACTAGCTTCCCACATCGGCATGATGCTAGTGCAGTGGACTATGTTATGGCTCAGCCCAGTCTCATTCCCTCTTTTCAAGATTTTATGGTAGGCACTAGGCCGGTTGGAGTAGCAGTGGATCATGCTATCTTGTCCTCCACTCTCACATTTGAGTTCAGCACCGCTCCATTGGGACACGTCTCCACACACACTCGTTATACCTTTACGAGGGAGACTGACACTGTGTACACGGATGAGATATATAGACGCTTATGTGCCGAGGAGCCGGGACGGCCATTAGATGAGCTCACTCAGATATTGATAGTAGAGACGCTTCATGCTGCCGCATCAGAGGCATATCCCCATAGTCAACCTACACGGAGATGATATGGGAACATGCCCCAGAACAGCTGGTATGATGAGGAGTGCAGAGAGATGAGAATCAGATTACAAAGAGAGGTGCTCATGGGTGTTACCACTCACAGACAGTCACGGATTACCTTCCGGCGCCTAGTGCAACGGAAGAAGAGGGCTTATCTTGCTCAGTTAGAGAGGGATTTGTATCAGTTATTTATGAGTCAGGACTCACGCGAGGCATGGAGACTATTCCATGAGCATTCACCATCACCAGCCATTACCTCCACAGAGATTTGGGGTGAGTATGCAGCATCCCTGTACACAGCACCAGGACAGCCACCCCTGCCAGACCCATCGGAGCCATGCCCAGAGACATGTGCTTTCTTTAGTGCTGAGATGGTAAGGAAAGCTATTGACAGGATGAGGACTGGGAGAGCATATAATCATGATGGTTTGGTAGCAGAGCACTTTATTCATGCCAGAGATATGCTTGCAGAGCTTATTGCTATGATGTTTAACCGAGCCATATGTGAGGGTTTTCCTGAGACTTGGAATATGTCCACGATTGTGCCTATCTTCAAGTCAGGGGATCCCATGCTTCCTGAGAATTATCGTACCATCATGATTGGTCACACATTGGCTAGATTATATGCATCTACGCTTGAGCAGGAGTTGAGTAGATGGGCAGAGAGAGAGGGCATACGTGCATCAAGGCAGGCAGGGTTCAGGAGAGGTTTCTCCACTCTTGACCATATCTTGACACTCACAGCTACTATTGAGGAGGGCAGATTATATGGCAAGAGGATTTATTGTTGCTTTGTGGATTTCCGGAAAGCTTTTGACATAGTACTGAGAGCCAGACTGATGCGCAGACTACAAGAGATGGGAGTGCCCACAGAGCTGATTTGGGGAATCATGGCTTTATACAGGACAGTTGTGGGGCAGGTACGTACTACTCAGGGTGTATCTGAGTAGTTCACTCCACTATTGGGGTGAAACAAGGCTGCCCCCTTTCTCCCACCTTATTTGGGATGTATGTGGATGAGGTTTCGGACTCTGTAGAGTGGGAGGGTGACAGAGGAGCACAGCTAGCAGGGACATGGATTCCGCTGTTATTGTATGCTGATGATATTGTGCTGATCTCAGATTCTCCAGAGGGGATGCAGCATCATTTGGATGCATTGCACACGTTTGCACAGGACAGTGGATTGTCTGTTAACCTTGGTAAAACCAAGGTGATGGTGCTTAACACCACAGCACAATGGGTTAGGAGGTCAGTACCCACCTTTACATATGGTCAGGAGACAGTGGAGTATGCAGATGCATATACTTACCTTGGTGTGGTTTTTAGTGGCCCACTATTTTCCTTGAGGAGAGCAACGGAGACCAGATTGACCAGAGCTTATGCAGCATTGGGGAGACTAGAGAGGATGTGTTCGCAGGTTCAGTTTCAAGAACCTCGAACAAAGCTCTGGCTCTTTGACACTTTGGTCACTTCAGCCATGCTGTATGGAGTGGAGATATGGGGACCCTCAGTGGATCACCACAGCCGAGCTGGTAGCACTAATGGATGGAGATGTATGGAGAGGCCCTTGGTTTCTATGATTCCCCGGATGATTAGGGCCAAGGCCTCCGTACCACATGATATTATCCGTGCAGAGATGGCTGCCCCCCCATTGGTAGTAGAGGCACTCACTCGATCAGTCTCCTTTATACATAGCACTTGGGCTCTCCCTAGAGACAGATATGCTCGCTTAGCCCTAGAGTCTTCACGACAGTTGGCATCACAGGGAGACGGATCATGTTGGTATGCACAGATGATAGCTTGGTTCCAACTGCATGGCTTTAGTATGGACAGGCTACCTCCATTTCAATACTCCCTGGATGCACCCTCCCTCTCTCTCACACGGGCACAGATTACTAGACTTATCAGGCAGGACTTGACTCAGCTGGACACTAGAAGGACATGGATACAGCGACACACCAGCTTGGTACGAAGATGGCTTTCTATAGAGATCATCTTCCCCAGCTCACGTAGGATGGGTTTGTGATTAGACCCAGCTACATGGATACTCATCTTTCTCATGGGGTACGGTGTGCTATTGGTGAGATGCGCACATCCTTACACCAGCTAGAGATTGAAACTGGCAGATTCAGAGGAGTACCAGCTGAGGCCAGGATTTGTCAGTTGTGCCAGATGGAGCCAGAGACAGACTTACATTACATATGTCACTGTCCAGTATATTATGAGATACGAAGCCGTTTTCACTGCCTGTTCAGAGAGGGTTTCGGACCACTTTCCAGAGTCATGAGATACCAGGATCAGAGATGCCTCGGATTATACTTGCTGCGTAGACATAGAGAGGGTCTCTTGAGAGGAAGGGGATCAGAGAGGGAGCGACACCTACAGAGGCAGATTACAGACTTCTTTCGACCAAAGATTGAGCACTCAGGCCAGCAGGCAGCTAGCCCCCGAGTATAGCCGCACCAGAGGTACACTGATTGATCGGGCTATAGAGCTGGGGCGGTCCAGGCGCCCCAGAATGAGAGGCCCATCCCGACACCGGCGGAGACTACAACAGAGGATCAGGACCATACTAGCACGGCATGGGAGACGTCCAGTCAGAGTACTCACCATGGAGGACATTGAGGATATCCGCCATAGACCGATGAGAGACATTTTTGGATAGTGATGTATATGATGCTTACCTTTGTTGCTGGAGTTTTCCTTCCCAGATGTTATCCATTAGGAGCTCCTAGTATCTTACTTTTCCTCATAGTTGTTGTTTCAGTTTCAGTTAGTTGTTTAGTTGTTTTAGCTTTTCTTACACAGACATTGTATCAGATCCACCAATTGTTGTAACCTTCTTGGTCTCATAGGTCATTTTGGCCTTTTGAGGACGTTAATATATCATTTCATCTCTCACTCAGGCCAGCAGGCAGCTAGCCCCCGAGTATAGCCGCACCAGAGGTACACTGATTGATCGGGCTATAGAGCTGGGGCGGTCCAGGCGCCCCAGAATGAGAGGCCCATCCCGACACCGGCGGAGACTACAACAGAGGATCAGGACCATACTAGCACGGCATGGGAGACGTCCAGTCAGAGTACTCACCATGGAGGACATTGAGGATATCCGCCATAGACCGATGAGAGACATTTTTGGATAGTGATGTATATGATGCTTACCTTTGTTGCTGGAGTTTTCCTTCCCAGATGTTATCCATTAGGAGCTCCTAGTATCTTACTTTTCCTCATAGTTGTTGTTTCAGTTTCAGTTAGTTGTTTAGTTGTTTTAGCTTTTCTTACACAGACATTGTATCAGATCCACCAATTGTTGTAACCTTTTTGGTCTCATAGGTCATTTTGGCCTTTTGAGGACGTTAATATATCATTTCATCTCTCTCTCTCTCTCTCTCTCTCTGTGTGTGTGTGTGTGTGTGTGTGTGTGTGTGTGTGTGTGTGTGTGCCACACCTCCCCTACACAAGCTGAAATTTGAATCGTTTTGTGCTTGAAATATATATTATAACTCTTGAGTCGTCTTGACATTTCTCCATTTTCTTGATTGCTTTTTGTGCATATGCCATAGATGACATGTGCACCGAGTTCTGTATGGGCAAGGCACACCCAACACCCCAGGTGTTGGTCGCTCCAACACGTGCGTGTGGAAGTGCAAATATTGTGGAGGAATATTTACTAGCACATCCACTCATGTTATTTATCATGTTGGCCAAGGTATGGAAGGCAGCATTGGACCATGTGCAAATGCACCACAGGAGGCAGTTGATGAGATTTGGCAAGAAAACCCACAGATCTTCCTCGGATCACAGCTTGGTACGGCTGGTAGAGTCATCATTGAGGATGTGTAGGCATATGCTCACTTATGGTAGTGCTATGTGTGAACAGGGCTTAACCAAGGGCACTTTTTCCCATGTGGTTTTTCCCCTTGGACATCAAGTGTGAAAGGACACTCTAACATATAATATTTTGTACTTCTATATTATATGGATGTGGCACACATGCAAGGGTTGACTTGCATTTTGTGGATACCACACTTTTGGCTCTCTCTCTCTCTCTCATTTCTGTGTGTGAGCTTCTCTACCCTGCACCTAACCCTAATGTGCAGGTTTGTGTGTGTGAGTGTGTGAGTTCAACACCCAACATTTGGTATCAGAGCTGGGAGCTGGCCTTGGAGAACTGTTGCTGGAAAAATTTCTACGAAATTCCGTCCACAGGCTGCCAAATTCCGTCGCCTGCGTTTTTCCGTCCGTCGGATTCCGTCGCCGCGGTGTTTCCGTCCGTCGGAGCTCAGCCGCCCGGCCGCCAGGGACGGCCGGCACTAGTGGGGAGCCCACCACCTCCGCCCAGCTCGCGGGCGGTTCTGCCGACTCCAGCCGGCGCCTGCTCCTGCCGCCGCCCGGCCCCCCCTCCGCTCCGTCACAGCACCCGCCGGCCGGCCACTTCCGTCCACGGCTCTCCGTTCCAATCGCCGTCTGCTCACGTCCGGCGTTTCCGTCAGCGCTCCCGTTCCGACCAGCGTTCGTCCTCCACCGTCGACGTTCCGTTCCATTCAGGCCGTCCCTGTTTGCCGACTCGCTCGCCCGACACCACCGCGCCCAGCAGCGCCCAGCACCCGTTCGGCCTCCGTCGAAGTCGCTGTTCCGTCCGTCTACCCGGTACTCACCGTCTACTCAGGCCTCCGTGCGCGCTAGCCCACGCGTGGCTTTTGTTCGACGCTAGCGCATCGTCAACGCTGTTCGCAATAAGCGCCTTCGTGCTGGCCCACGGCACGCATGCTCACCTGCCCGACTCCAGCTTCCGCCGTGCTGCTCACCCTACATAGTTTGCTGCACGCCTAGACGATTTCTGCCGACTTGCCCATCGGCTGCCCTCAGCCATCCGCCATCCAGCTACCTCCGTGTGCCTAGCAGGCCACTCGACTGTGTGCTCCCAGCCACTCTGCAAGCCTGAAGGTATTTCTCTGTCAAAATTTTTTATCAAACCCAAATACAAAATCTGTAGCCATTGCAGTGCAGGTCATATGCCGATTTTGCAGACAATGAAATTGCAGATGAAATTTGGGGGTTTTTGAAATTGAGGTCAAAATCAGCAAATTGAACCTCTTATTTGCAAAAATTTGGGGGTTTTTCAAAATTGAGGTCAAAATTGGCAAATTAGAGCTCTTACATTTGCAGAAATTTGGGGCTTTTGTGAAAATTGGCCAATTAGATGCACATTGAAGCGATTGGAGTGCATAAAAATTGGGGATTTTCTGATTGGAGCATGTAATTGGGCATTACAACTGCGATTTGTCGCGTATGTATACACATTGAGTGTAATTGGACAATTTGGTGCAGGTTTACACTTGCTTTGGTTTGCAGGCATACATTTGCACAGGACATTTGGTTGCCTGGCAGTGCACATTGGTGCTTGGTTTGCTTGCAGTTATACTTTGTTGACATGGCACAGAATGCTACGGATGTATTTGGTGTGCTCACCCAGGAGGACAAGCTGGATGGATCTAACTACTCCCTCTGGAGTTTTATGATCCGTAATTTGCTGGTAGCCAAAGGGCTTTGGGGCATCGTGTGTGGTGATGACACACGCCCACATACCATTCAGCCAGCCACGCCTCAAAGGGGAGGTGCTCAAAGAGCTCCTGATGTAGATCCTGCTCCCACACAAGAGCAGAAAAGATGGGACTCTAGAGATGCACAGGCCATGTCATTGATAGCCCTTTCAGTGAAAAGGACTATTATTCCGCACATTCGTTCGTGCAAGACATCGAAGCTTGCATGGGACACATTGGAAGCAATGTATCAGGTACGCAACGAGGCAAGAGTTGCCTACTTGAAGAGGCAATTGGATCTTCTTTCTATGGATGAGGGTGACTCCATGGCAGATCATCTCACCAAAGTGAAAGATTTGCAGGAACAATTGCTCAACATTGATGAGGTTATCCCAAACAGACAGATGGTCACCAACACTCTTCATTCTTTACCGCCTTCCTACTTGGGCTTTCACACCTCTCTCAACCTCTCGATGAGAGGAGGTGGTGATCCCGTCACTTTTGAAGAGCTCGTGGGTTTACTCTTGCAGGAAGAGCAAACAAGAGCAAACATATCGAGCAACCGTGGTGGAGAAAAGGCATTTACAGCCAAGGATAAGGGTAAAGCAAAGAGCTTTAAGCATGGGGGACACCAGTCTAGCAAGGCTGGTCATGGACAGCCCTCTTCTAATGGTGAAAAGTCTGACAAAGGGGATGCAAACAAGCCCAGAAAGAAGGGCAAATGTCACTACTGCCATAAACCTGGACACTACATCAGTGAATGTAGGAAAAGGATTGCAAAAGAGAAAAAGAAAGAAGCAGGCAATGCAGTAGCAGACTCTTCGGATGACAAAGCACAGCAATCAGCTAATGTAATCCAGGAAGAGTACACTTTTTTGGTCACATGCACTAGTGACACACCAAGTGCTTCGAACACTGATATGTCTTGCATTGCATCTGACAGACAGAATGCATCATGGTATTTTGATAGTGGTGCTTCGAGCCACATCACTTCATGCAAAGATGTATTTCAGCACTTGGTTTATGCTTCAAATGGCCGCACTATATCATGTGCAGATCATACCACATATCCAGTAAAGGGAATTGGTAATGTCATACTTATTGCAGCCAATGGTGCCAATATATGTATGAAAAATGTATTGTATGTTCCAGGAATAAAGAAAAATCTGCTCTCCGTCTCAGCCATAAACGACCAAGGTTTAAAGGTTGAATTTGAAGATGGGAAGTGTTTGGTAAAAGACCCATCAAAGGGTTATGAAATAGTCACTTCTGGAACACGATACAAAGGCTTGTATAAGCTGGACAGCTATGACAAGCGCACTTATGATGCAAATACAGTGGCTGCCCACACTCCTGCTATGCATGATGCAGAGCTATGGCATGCTCGTTTTGGGCATGTAAATTTTCAGAGTTTGATACTTTTGCAGAAGCATCATATGGTTGATAATATGCCGCCTCTTGAGTCTCCACCAAGACATGTATGTGAGGGGTGTATTTTGGGAAAGATGCAACGAAAACCATTCCCCAAAGATGGAGCTGTTAGAGCTGAAAGTAAATTACAGCTCATACATAGTGATGTATGTGGTCCAATGCGGACACCATCCATAGGGGGGCATCTTTACTTTGTCACATTCATTGATGACTACTCCAGGTTTGCTTGGGCTTACCCTTTGAAAGCGAAAGAAGATGTGTTTACATGCTTTCGACACTTTGTAGCAATGGCTGAAAATATGTGTGCATGTAAAGTCCAAACACTTCGCTCAGATAGAGGTGGAGAATACATGTCAAATGCATTCAAGGATTATATGCTTCAAAAGGGCATCAAACACCAATGTACTGTGCCTTATACACCGCAGCAGAATGGTGTAGCTGAGAGGAAAAATAGATCTCTCATGGAGATGGCAAGATGCATGGTGAAAGCACAAAAGTTGCCTCACAAATTCTGGATGGAAGCTATAATGTGTGCAACTCATGTGTTGAACAGGTGTCCACCCAACAAAAGCTTTGAAAACCATAACACCATTTGAGGCTTGGTATAGCCGAAAGCCAACAGTGGATTATATGCGTACATTTGGGTGTTTGGCATATGCACATGTGCCAGAACAACTCCGAACAAAGCTTGATGACAAAGCAATTAACTGCATTTTTGTGGGCTACAGCAATGAAAGCAAAGGATGCCGTCTTTATAATCCAACTACACGAAGGATTTTTGTAAGTAGAGATGTGGTATTTGCTGAAAATTCAGAACAGCCCATGGTCAGCTTATATAAAAGCAATGATACAGGCATACAGGACATGTTTGATGGACTTTTACCCATTGCAATTAGGGGGGATTCAGATCAGCCAGCCCCTACACAAGAAAATCCACATGTAGAACATGTGGACCAGCCAGCCATTCAGCCCACTTCTGTGGAAGAAGTGGAAGATCTTGTCAGGGAAGAGCAAACAGCCATAGACACAGCCAAGTCAGTGCCAAGATGGTTGCTGAAAACTTTGCAAGAAAGCAAACTTGCAGCTCCACTCACAGGTAGAACAAGGGCTAGTTCCAGCCATGCCTTGAATGTACATCGTGGGGAGTCTGCATTCGCAATGGGTGGTCTCTTTGATTCAGAAGAGCCTTCTTCTTATGAAGAAGCACATGAGAATGAGCATTGGTTGCAAGCTATGCAAGCTGAAATTTCTTCTATCATGAAGAATAATACATGGGATCTTGTGGAATTGCCTAAAGGCAAGCATGTAATTGGCACAAAGTGGGTGTACAAAGTCAAAAGAAAGTCTGATGGTACTATTGACAAGTACAAAGCAAGACTTGTGGCTAAAGGCTACTCCCAGAAAAAGGGAATAGATTATGAAGAGACTTTTGCTCCTACTTCGAGAATGACCACAATAAGATCTATGATTGCATTGGCTGCCCATAAAGGATGGAAAGTGCATCAATTGGATATCAAAACTGCATTCTTAAATGGGGATTTACAGGAGGAAGTATATGTAAATCAGCCCATTGGTTTTGTAGTTCCTGGTGAGGAACATAAAGTATGCAGGTTGCACAAAGCATTGTATGGGTTAAAGCAAGCTCCAAGAGCTTGGTATGATAAGATACATGCTCATCTAACCAACCAAGGTTATGAAAATAGTCCAGCTGAAAGCACATTATATGTGAAGAAAACCAATGCCGATATTCTCTCAGTCATCTTGTATGTAGATGACATGCTCATTATACAGGTACAAGCAAAGCACAAATTTCAGATTTCAAAGCTGATTTGAAAGCTGAATTTGATATGTCAGATTTGGGGCCTTTACACTACTATCTCGGCATACAGTTTATGCATACAGATGATGGCATTGTTATGCAGCAAACTAAGTACATAAAAAGTTTGCTAAAAAGGTTTCACATGGATGAATGTAAGCCCATTTCTACTCCGGTAGAACCAGGTGTAAGGCTTACTATGCATGATATTGGAGAGCCTTTTGAGGCCGGCCTTTATAGCCAGGCAGTGGGATGCCTCATTTACTTGTGTAACACGAGGCCAGACATATCTTTTGGGGTGTCTTTGTTGAGCAAATTCATGCACAGCCCAGGCACAAAGCATTGGCAAGCAGTCAAACGCATTTTTCGTTATCTTAAGGGTACCCTGGATCTTGGTTTGTTCTATCCCAGGGGGGACAGCTTGCAGCTTTATGCATACAGTGATTCAGATTGGGCTGGTGATTACGATACCAGGCAATCCACCAGTGGGAATTGTTTTTTTCTTGGCAGCTCATGCATATCTTGGTTGAGTAAAAAGCAACCCACTGTTGCTACATCTACTTGTGAGGCTAAGTACAGGGCAGTCTTTACAGCTACAGTAGATTGTGTATGGTTGAGGAGACTATTGGCTGATCTTCGTGAGTGTCAACAGACACCCACCACCATTCTCACTGATAGCCAGAGTGCTATGGCCGCGGCACGAAATCCAGTATTTCATGCACGTACCAAGCGCATAGAGATTCATTATCACTATGTCAGAGAGAGGCTACATGCAGGGGAGATCAGTTTATCTTATTGCCCTACACAGGATAATGTTGCAGATCTATTCACAAAGGCTTTACCTCGAGAAAAGTTTGAAGCTTTCCGCAAAGCTTTGGGCTTACTCTCATACAGAGAGTGATCTGCTACCTTGTACAGGTTCACACTTCCACTACAGGGGGGATTTGTAGGCATATGCTCACTTATGGTAGTGCTATGTGTGAACAGGGCTATCCAAAGGCACTTTTTCCCATGTGGTTTTTTCCCTTGGACATCAAGTGTGAAAGGACACTCTAACATATAATATTTTGTACTTCTATATTATATGGATGTGGCACACATGCAAGGGTTGACTTGCATTTTGTGGATACCACACTTTTGGCTCTCTCTCTCTCTCTCTCTCATTTTTGTGTGTGAGCTTCTCTACCCTGCACCTAACCCTAATGTGCAGGTTTGTGTGTGTGAGTCCAACACCCAATAAAGTGTGAAAGGACACTCTAACATATAATATTTTGTACTTCTATATTATATGGATGTGGCACACATGCAAGGGTTGACTTGCATTTTGTGGATACCACACTTTTGGCTCTCTCTCTCTCTCTCTCATTTCTGTGTGTGAGCTTCTCTACCCTGCACCTAACCCTAATGTGCAGGTTTGTGTGTGTGAGTGTGTGAGTCCAACACCCAACAATGAGCACCTAGATACACCTGCGGATATGGACCCATCAGCTGTTGGGAGGCCAGCATGTTCATATGTGGGTGGATAGATGTCATAGTCAGGCTCAATGGAAGGGCCATCCATAGGTTCAAGTGTAGGTCCTAGCCGAAAGAGGACTAGAGTAGGATGATGGAAAGTCTCATGTGGAGGATATTGCATGTGGTAGTGCAGGACGACACCATCAGGCCACTCTACGTGGTACATTGAACCAATCCTCGTGGGTGAAGGAGAGGCAGCGGAAGGCAAAGATAGAGATAGAGCGCACTCTCATTGAGTACAATATCTCTTTCAATGTCCTTTGTACAGAATAGTGGAAGAGTGATTGAAGCCGTCTGCGATGTAGTTCTATTTGAGAACTAGAATGGATTAGACTACCAGAAGATGTGGACAACCATGCTAGAGGATGAGAAACAGTGCATAGAGAATGCACTAGAGCTAATAAGATCATGTTGGAAGAAGCATGGTTGTAGTATCATTTCAAATGGATGGAGTGATGTGCGGAGAAGACATATCATCAACATCCTTGTTTCTAGTTGCATGCGCACATATTTCTTGCGTGCAAAGGATGGAGGCAAGACAGGGGAGAGGATCACTGCAGCATTCATCTTCCAGCACATCAGGCAGGCTATTACTAATATTGGCCCAGAGAATGTGGTGCAGGTCATTACAGACAATGCGTCCAGCTGCAAGAGCATGAGAGAGATGATTGAGACAAAGTTTCCACCCATTGTGTGGACTCCATGTGCTACTCACTGCTTGGACCTCATGATGGAGGACATGGGGAAGCTTCGATGGGTGAAGTCGGTTGTGGATGAGGCCGTACGCATCACTACCTTCTTTAGGAAGAAACACCAGGCATTATTTATCTTCCAATCCCACTCACACTTGGACATGGTGCGGCAATCCAAGACCCAATTCGCCTATATGTATCTTGTGCTTAGCAGGCTACATGAGGTACAAGATGCACTTCGAGCCTCAGTGGTATCACCGGCATGGAGGGAGATGCGTGATTCAACCAGCGAGCCCACTCGATACATCCAATGCAAAGTGTTGGATGAGTCCTTTTGGTTTGATATTGAAGGCTTAGCAAAGCTCCTCAAACCCATGTATGTCTTCATCCGATTCAGGGACATGGAGGGCTCTACATTGGGGCTCCTCTATCATCATTTTCATCGTATGAGAGAGAGAGTATCATTAGTCACCTCGTCGACTATCACTCCTACCAAGTATATCCAAGGACCAATATCTATTATGTAATATGGTTTTTGGTACGTGTTGTTATATGATGTACTTACTATTGGATATCTATTTTCGAATGTCAGACGTGGCAAGGTAATGGCCATTGTTGACTCACGATGGACTTTCATGCATCATCCCATTCATGGAATTGCAGCATTACTCCATCCAATGTTCAACAAGGTCGACCTCCAAACAGACACACAACTCAATTTGCTCAAGGATACTTATGTGTCTCAAGTGCTTAGCTATGATGACATGGTGACCTTCGATGAGGAGTTGGTCGTCTACCGCAATCGGATGGGAGTTGCCTTTAGCAAGTTGAGTACCTCAACACTTCCAAGGGCAAGCGAAACCACTTACGTGGTGGGACATCCATGGATACCAGGCCAAAACTGTCCAGAAAGTGGCCTTTAGATTGATATCTCAGGTTTATAACTTTAAAGTTCTTTGTTTGTAGAATGCAACCAATATGTAATCTTGTCTTTTGACATTTGCTAGTGCTATGTGGCATGTGCAAAGTTGCTCTGCTAGTGCATGGGAATGGAATTGGAGTGCATACTCTCTTGTGCACATCAAGATCCGTAATCGCTTGAGTACTCAGCAGTTATAGAGGTTGGTGTTTTGTCGATCCAACCTCCGTCTTTTGCGCACACTCAAGACAGCCACTGGTGTGAAGGAGGTAAATTACTTGCCAACTCGAAATGTTTATTATTAAACTCATTATGTGTAACTTCATGAGCATTGACTCTTTGAGTCCTAATGAATGCTCATGAGCACTGACTCTTTGAGTCCTAATGAATGCTCATGAGCATTGAGCATTGAGTATTGACTCTTGATATGTGTTATGTGCCATCTCACATGTAGCAGGTGGATCCCTTTATCTTCGATAGGCTCCTCGCTCATACTAGTGATGCGGAGGCTCAACATCAGGAGGACCGGTTGCGAGACGAGCAAGAGGAGATATACCGAGAGCTCCACAGAGGGCTTGAGAGCATAGATCGCAGGGCTACACGTGCTCGATCTTGAGCTATGAGTAATGTAGATGCTGATGCTCATGGAGCTTCTACTAGCAGTCCAAGTGGTCGGAGCCGTCATGGTGGGCGAGATCGAGGGCGAGGCCGTGCTCAGATAGCTCAACACCGCGAGTCTCTTGCACATGATGATGGTGATGATGGTCCCTTAGATGAGGGACCCATAGATAGGAGTGACGCCATTCCTAAAGTGCCGGTGGTCAGAGAGCCTGACTATGACTCGGATGGCAACATGTTGATGGATGGAGATGTTTCTTCAAAGTCATCATCTGGTTTAGATGAGTACCTAGCTGCTATTATAGTTTATACTTACTAGTTTTTTTGGGGTGACGAGTCTAGACTTTGCTTTGTTTGTCAGGCCCAGCCTCTTAGTTTGAGGAGCCTAGCCTCTAAGAATCAGAATTGAGATCATATTCTCTATAGTATCATGTATGACATATGTCTACAGTCTTATGATTTCGGATTTATGATTTATCCATGATCCATCTCACTTTCATCTATGTTCATTGTTTAATTATTTTATTTGATATTTGCATTTGCCATTGTCACTTGTGACTTGTAAGTTGTGCAAAATTGAAATTAAAGGTCATATAGTATTAGTAAGTGCTTTAATGTTCATTGATGAATCTTCAAACTTCATATTTCAAAATTTTGTATACATATATATCGGGGCAGCGTTCACTACGTTTGGAATCTTTTCAGCACATTTTCCAAACATCTAAACGTATCGTTCACTACGTTTGGAACCACCTTGCTAGGTATGAATACACTCTTATTTTGGGGCCTTGGTCTATAAAAGCATGTATTTGCGTGGATTCATTATCGCGGTGAATATCATTTAAGTTGTGCAATCTTGCTCTCTCTTGGTTGTTAACACATTCTCTCCCTCTTACAGAAGTGCTTGGGCATGTACTTGATGGAGCTCAGACGACACAGGGATGTAGTGTTGAGGCAGCATGCTGAGAGACAGCCCCAGCTCCACAAGACACCTCACAGAGAGCCATCACAAATTTCTTTGTGGTACACACATCCACATCGGAATCCACTCCCCACAACAGTTCCTCTATTATGCCATCAGAGCCCACCACCCGTACCCCCGCTCCAACTCCACGCCACACAAGAGTTCTTAGTGAGAGCTTGATCCTCCTGTGAGCCAAACCTCCCCGACCCAGAGCATCAAAGGTCCCTCCACCACACAGAGATAGATTCGTGAGGTTCTCCGCCGACATGACAAGCTCCCATCACAGAGGCCTGACAGTCACTCCACCATCACATCAGTTCTGGACGAGGCGGGTATCCATCATTAGCTGATCACATCATATCTCACTCTACACAAGATCATTTATTGATCACATGTACTATCAGATGTTTTCATTTTACTTTTTCTTTCAGTTTTCCATGGCTCAGTATATCCATGGTACCATTGTATGACTTTTGGTCTCGTAGGCCCTTGGAGTCTTCCAGATCCAGGACATGCTCCGCCGCCATCAAGCTACCTTTCCACGTGACATAGCAAAGGGAGACCTCTCGGCCATACTCGTCAGCCCCATGCTTGACATTTTGGAGAGTGGTATACTATCTACTCGGAGCTGATGTTGCTCCCATGTTTTTATGTTCTTAGTATTCCATGACGAGTTTCCATGGACAGTTTTGTATCACCCCAGTGAGATAGCTATATTTATGTTTTCTTTCTGTTTGGTCTTTAGTAGACGCTTAATCTCTCTCTCTCTCTCTCTCTCTCTCTCTCTCTCTCTCTCTCTCTCTCTCTCTCTCTCTACATTATTTCAATTTTCCATGACAATGATATTCCATGGATACTTGTAATCAATCATCTTTTGTCTCATAGGCCCATCGGCGGGCCTTTTGTAAAAAGTAAATATAACTTTCTCCCTCTCTCTCTTTCTCTCTCGCCCATCGAGCCTTTTGTAAGAAGTAAATATAACTTTCTCCCTCTCTGGGATCTACGATGGGAGCTCCTCAGCAACCTCACCATCTGGTTCACCTGGAGAGCCCGGTGTTTCAGGGCCTTTGAGGGGAGACTGGAGCCACCAACAGAGACTGTTCGGGGGATTTGGCAGGAGTTGATACACACCCTGCGAGGACGGTATGACCGCATCCGGGGCGACTCGGATGAGGCGATCTTGCGGCGCCAGGCCTTTCACACCACTTGACACAGCGGCCCCTTCTATACCATACACGCGGGTTCCCCCCGCTGGCACTACAGGCCACCTATTTGGCTTTCCCCCCCTCCTATTGTATGATATAGCCCCTCAGTTCTTTGTACTGATATTTGTACTTTTCTGCACCTAGGGAGAGCCTCCCTAGCTACCTTCTTGCTTGGATCTCTGCTCTGTTTTCTTATGAGCAGGAGAGGATTTTTGTAGCCCTACGGGCTTTTTTTTTATATAACTAATGAAAGGATCTTTTCTCGAAAAAAAAAACTTTCTCCCTCTCTCTCTCTCTCTCTCTCTCTCTCTCTCTCTCTCTCTCTCTCTCTCACCTGACTCTACCATCCCACCATGCCCGCTTGGCACCGACCACAGCTACCTCACCTTCACTCTCATCTACACACCACCTACCCCAACACAAGCACTGCCCATCTCACACTACACCCAAATTTCACCCATGATTGTGATCTTATCTATGCAAACCAGCTCTACCAACATCTCTTGGATGTAGACTCATCTACACCTCTCACCACCCTCACCTCTCAGCTCACAACAATCATCCACACAATCGCCATCAACAGTTTTCAACACACCCGTTGGTCCACCGCTAAAGCCCACGCAGGTGCCATGCCTCAGAATTGTTGGTATGACAACGAATGTCGTATCACACTTGCACGTCTATTGTGTGGATTGGCTACCGGAAAAATCCAAAAGCGTAAAGCTAAACGGACTAACCCGTACCTTACTCACCCCGCAAGAAATAAGCACATTGCAAGAGGAATTATACCAACTCTTGCTAAGCAGTAATTCAGACAAGGTTTGCCACATCCACCTCACGCACATCCCACCACATCCACGTTCTTCACGGGAGAGATGGTGGTGAAGGCTATACGTACGCTACAGAACGGCCAATCACAAGATCATGTGGGGCTTATAGCTGAGCACCTCTCTTATGCAGGCGACATCCTAGCACCCCTACTAGCCCATATGTTTAATAGAGCCCTCTCAAAGGGCTTTCACCCACCTGGTCATTACATTATTGCGCCTATCCGTAAGGCGAGAGACCCCATGGATCCTAATAACTACAGAACCATCATGATCGGCCATACCTTGGCAAAGCTCTATGGATCTACACGTGAGTAAGCTCAGCACACTCGCATAGAGAGAAGGATACAGGGCACCAGAGCAAGCAGGATTCAAGAGGACGACCTCCACACTGGATCACATATTCACGCTTCATGCTATCATTGAGCAGGCCAAGGCAAACGACTGTCAACTATACTATTGCTTTGTGGACTTTCGCAAAGTTTTTGATACAATGCCTCAGTCTTGTCTCCTAAAGCGTTTACAACATGTCAAGGTCTCGTCTGACATGATCTGGGGTATCTCATTGCCTTATATGAGTCAGTTATTGGCAATGTGAGATGCCCGGGAGGACTCTCTAGGAGGTCTCTACACCATCGGAGTGAAACACGGATGCCCACTATCTACAACCCTCTTTGGACTTTACAGAGATGAGATCTCAAATTTCATTGACAAAACTGGAGGCAAATGACCTTTTCTAGGAGATATTTTGTCATCATTTGGCCACCCAAGTAGTCTTCCTCTATTTTCGTGCCAAGGTATGGGAGGCCAAGGAGCTTCGTGTCGTCCGTACTGAGGCCAATATTCGCGTCCCCTACGGGAGGCCAAGCCTCGTGTCACCTGTAGTGTGACCAAGACGTGGAACCCACTATCAGGGATCCCAGTTTAGTCTTCCCACTGAGCCAGTTCTGTGCTCAGGAAGACCAGCTATTTACAGGTTCCAAGCGAACAAGAGATATTTCCATTGCATAATGCATATGGATACATCTCTGCCTCTTTGAAACTGTTTTCGCGTGACTTGTTTTCGTGTGAATGCCTGCTATGACGTGTCCAACCTAGAGCTACTTTTTGCAAAAGCAATTTTTTGCTTTTTGGTCCTGCTCAATGCTCTCTTGCCAGTGGTGCTCCTAGCTCAAAGTCAACTCACTTTGACTCTATTTTTTTACCAAAACTGGTATGTGCACACCTTATGGTCCTTGTCCCCATGCCTTCTTCCACCAATCCAATGTCCAGGCAAGGGTTCCATCATGTGAATAGAGTGCTATGAAGTCCGAATAGTTACAGAAACCTACCATGCATGTTGTCTCAGGCTGAGGCACTTTTTCCCTCTTTGGGACGTTCCGCCCACCCCCCCCCCCCCCCCGCGGTCGTGTGCTTCTCTACATTTTAGGATGTACTTATATTTTGTACTTGGCGTGCATTTCATTATCAAGCAATGGGATTGTGTGCTCTCTTCCCTCTCATGCTGCTCTGCATCTCCATGACTGTGTGCGCGTACATCTACTGTTGTTGCTTATGCGACCCCCACATTTAGTATCAGAGTTGTCAAGGTTTCAGCCTCCGGCGCCGGAGTGCCACAACATGCGTCCACGCTGAGAACGCTACCATGTCTGCCGTCTCAAGCAGCCCTTCTCTCTGCCCTCGTCACTGTCCCCGGGGGCCCAGATGTCTGCAACTTCGTCACTCACCCACCTCCATCCCTGCTCCACCCCCGACCCGGCAGCTCTGGTGCCCGGTGATATAGCTCCAAGCCGCTCCGTCGGCGGCACCACCTCCTCCAGTTCACTTGGCCATCTAAGGAGGGTCAAGCACTTGGGCAGCCCATGCAATGCTCCGCCAGCCCCAACCAAGCAGAGCCCACAAGGCCTTGCCAGGGGAACCCCCCTTTTCAGCCCCCTTCGCGGCGGTTGCACCCGACCTTCAGCGCTCTCAGCCATGCACCCTCTTCTCACCGCCGACCTTCTGCATCAACATTGACCTCCTACACCACTCGCATCTGCTACTATTTTCTATCATATAATTTTTTCTGCTCCCTACACTTTGTTATTTTCAGTACACTCGCAGGTGTCTCCTTCAGTGAGCTACTCGTGACCTAAAGGTTGCACTTAGTGGGCACTCTATATGCAGTGGGTTGGACAAGTACCATTTGGTGTGGGACAATTTACTTTTTTGTGGGCAAATATGGCTGAAAATGATGTATTTGGAATGCCTTGTGATGAGAATAAGTTGGATGGGACCAACTATCCACTGTGGTCATACATGTTGAGGCATGTACTTGTTGCCAAAGGTGGTAACTAGACAAGGGGCACACCTTGCTTCACCAGTGTGCCAACAGTCTGCTATAGGTGCATCCGAGGGTGATAATGCATCTACTTTGACGGCAGATCCTGCACCCCCTTCTACTGCGGAGCAAGCTAGATGGGATGGTAGAGATGCCAGTGCACATGCTGACTGCCAAAGAGGCTTGGGATGCACTTGCACCACTTTACCAGGTTCGCAATGAGGCACGTGTTGCCTTCCTGCATCGACAGATTGACAACTGGGAAACTTACTAATGAGAGAGTGGTATAGCAGAAGCTGGGCATGGGCGGAGCATATGAATGAGGGGTTCCACTGGCAAACTTTCTGAGGAGAGTGCAGTACAGCAGAAGCTGGCATGGGAGAAATCATGGATAATGGAGGAGAGTTGCGATGTAATGGTGGAGGTAGGGAGGTATAAGTTTAGGGCTGAAATGTGGCAGGAGAGGTGGTCCTCATAGATGTGGTCAAGATCGTGATGGAAATTGATGCACGTGATAGTGGAGGCAAGGGGTGTGGGTGTGGGTGGTACGGTAGGGCATGAGATCATTAAAGGAAGAATTGCATGGTCTGCTAGTATGGGGAGAGGAGGGATGGTGAAGTCTAGGATGTGTGGTATGAAAGCAGGAGACCCCATGAGGTAATCCACCATACTAGTACCTCCGCCATGCGGGAAACATGTAAGGCTGTTTGATCACTGTGGCCATCTGGACACCTTGTAATATATAACCAATGCATGCATAGCCTTCATCTCCAAGAAGTGTCTACCATATGCTGTTGCATTCTGCATATTCAGCTAGGCCATTTGGTGGCCCATCTCAGCCAAGCAATCGCTGACAACATAATGGCATCACCTTGGAAGTCATATGTCCATACATGTTCCCCTGACGTCCGTGCACTAAAGAGAGAGAGAGAGAGAGAGAGAGAGAGAGAGAGATGTTCATTATTGTTATTTCCAAACATGCTAGACTTGAACAGGATAAAAGCAAATTGGACTTCCCGCTTTATGGAAATAAGTGATACTTGGCTCACGTTGTGGCAGCTTTGATTGCACTTCTGCATAGCTGATCTTACCTCCAAACTAATTGTACCTCGAAAACGTTGTTCATCAGATGTTTTTGTATATCCAAGCTGTAAAAGCGACCAAAGAGAGCAATCAGGATGCTTACACTCAAAGCCATAATATCCAATCAGTTTAGCAAAAGCATACAGTTTTGGTACAGTGAAAGACTCCTTACCTTCCCTGTTTTTTCATTGAGAACAAACCACCGCTTAGTCCATCCATTTGTTTTTGAGCTTTTTTTCAGCAGATAACCTGCACTCTTCCATGAGTAGGTTTTAAAATCATGTTTCAAGCGTTGTACTTGCGCTAATGTCTTGCAAGCGCCAAATTCACATCAAAAGGTTTATTCTATTCAAAAGCACCCTGCCAATCTTGCATCTTAAAATGCTTAGTGTATGAAAGGAATCCTTACAAACACAGAGTACACATCAGGGCAAATACTTTAGGTGCATTTAAATTTTTTATAATATCAAAAAAATAGAAATCATGATTAACAAATACCATAGAATTATTATCATCCATGTACAATGAAATACATTATATGTAGCACGCAACCAGTATGATCATGCAACTCCCAGCAAGGCATAGTGCTTGAGTACTTCAGGTACGGTGCGGTATGGTACATGTACGGTACGAGTACGTAAAGTACGCATCAAGATAAGTACGCTCATGTTTTTTACTATATATATATATATATATATATATATATATATATATATATATATATATATATATATATATATATATAGAGAGAGAGAGAGAGAGAGAGAGAGAGAGAGAGAGAAAAATAAGGAATATCTAGCATCCATACAAAAATAGCATGAAAGAAAATGGTAATGCTAAAATGAAAACTAATCTATTAACTATTGAGCAATGACCACTAACTAAAATAATTAAAAAAACGGGCCAGATAAGTGTTGTACATTGAACCTCATATTTGGTACGCAGACCTTATCCATACGAGGTACGGTATGTATGGAGCGGTACAGAAAGTACCGAAGGTACACATTGGATGAGTACGGGTACGGAATGCAACCATGCAGCAAGGCCTTCTTTAAACCTTTACATTAGAGAGCATGAAGCAATCCACTTTACCCTTTAATACAGGAGATAGAGCTGTAGAGAAAGAAAGAAAAAAAGAAAGTTACATTAAACATCTCCTAAAGACCCCAAGGGTCTATGAGGCCAAAGTGATACAATGCTATCCATGGTAAGTCCCATCATGGAAAAGAAAAACAAAACAAGTACAAATAGCATAGCTCTCCGAAAGTAGAGGCTGATACAATAATCATTATGAGGAAGTACATGGGGTATAAGCACTAATTCAGAAGACTCTCAATATGGAGTACATGAGAATATGAAGCATGTGGGGAATATCATCCTCTAGTACAAGGTACACTTCTCTAAATATGTAGAGCATGGGATTATTGAGTATGACCGAGAGGTCCCCTTCTATCACGCTATGTGGGAAGGTGGTGCCATGGCAATGAAGCGTGTCCTAGATCTGGGGCTGACGGGAGGATTGTGGTTGGTGTTCGTGGCCCAGGGACGCTGGGTATGTCTAAGCATCTGAAGTAACTCTTCGTGGACGTGGCGGAGCTGAGGTATCCTGCCGATACCCTCTCCTTGGGCCGGGAAGCAACTGGTGATGGTCAGCTAGTGAGGAGGGGCGGTGGCTATGGCCGACACTCTCTTAGGAGTGTATCTCTGTGTCTGCGAAGCTCCAATAGGAAGAGTCCCAGGCAGCGCTGGTCCGGGAAGTCCATGGTCCTGAATAATGGGCCAAAATCCTCACAAAAGAGACAGTGGTACCTCCCGTGAATCTCATAGAGTGACAGGTACAGTGCTCCTCTGTCTTGACCCCTGTGTGGCATAATCAGCAAATCCTCTCCTCCCAAGGCCTCCATACGAGCTCTCCATCTCTGAATATGTGCTATGCCCGCCCTGTCTCCACCTGTAGGCAGTGGGAGGATACGCGTAGCTGGCCAATCGCAATCCCCATGGCATGTGACACGTGAATACCCAAGTAGCATCGCTAATGGATGAAGCCATCATTTGTGAGCCTAAGGAAATGATCTTTGTAGAGGTGCATCTTAGGTGGGAGCTCCAACAGTGCAATCCACGTGCTCTGTAAAAGGAGGCTAAAGAGGTTGAACCGGATAGTTCGGTTGACATCCTCATGGGGGACCTAATGACATGCTTCACTGTCACCCTCAAGTGCATGATCTCCTAAAGACCCAATGGGTCCATCAGACCAAAGTGATACAATGTTATCCATAGTATGTCTCATCAAATTGAATCCCAACTGCCCACTTAAGGGCCGCCTATTTGCCTTATTGCTTTGGATAACTTTCTTTACAATGCAGAAAAAAATTCATTGATGACAGTTGAATGAGGAATGCCAAACGCAAGGACGAGGTAGATCAAACGTCCATTGATCCATCAAGCGGACCAAAGATAACTTTAAAGCCACTTCAGAAGCCACTACACACAACCCGATCTGCTGAGGGAGATTGAAGACTGAAGCCTGCATGCTGAAGAGGACTTTGGGATGGCCTTGGACTGAAGCACAATGAGTGCTTTGCTGAAAATATGTATGTATGAGTCGTAGCCTGTAGGACTCAAGCACACATGTTTCTGCTCTTGATCACTGCTGAAAATATGAGAGAACGAGATGATTTATGCAACCCTTTTTCTTATTTTGTGATCTTCACGTAGATTTTTCTTTAGCTTTCATTAAGTGGCATCCAACTCCGAATCATCCGCCAGGTGCTCCAATCCACCCACTGGAGGGTGTGAAGGTAGTGCAGATGGTCTCCGCTAGCAGGTTGACTATGCCCTCAATGGCCTCAAAGGGATTGAAGGCGCCTTATATATGAGCACGTATATATGCTGGTTGAATTTCCCTTCATGTTATCAACCTGTTTCATAATGTTTATGGCTGCAGAAAAAGACATGTATGCTGTGTTTATGTCATCGCTTTTCACACGTGTGGTTGGGGTCTCCTGTCTGCTCACCAACACAGCTGTTGGGTTGTTGGCCGACTAGCCATCAAGGCCATGGTTGGCCCCCTTTGGTGGCCCATGGGCTGCCCATGTGCAAGGCCCTTAGGCTGGCCATAAGGCTTCCCTTCATGTTGCCGTCCTGTTTCATAATGATCATGACTGAAGAAAAAGACATGTATGTTGTATTTAAGTCAGTGTAGTTGGGGTCACCTGTCTGCTCGCCAACACGGCTGTTGGGCTGCTGGCCAACTAGCCCCACTAAGGCCATGGCTGGCCCCCTTTGGTGGCCCATGGGCTGCCCATGTGTGAGGCCCTTAGGCGGGCCCTAAGGCTAGCCTATGCCTATGCCCAACATGCATGATATATGCATCTATATGCTTACTATTGACTCCTATGCTATGATGACCTATACCCAGCCGTTCTCCAAGTGGGTTAAGGAACAGATGTCACTAGCTCGGACATTTTCCCGTATGAAAGGGGTCTGGTGGACTCTTGGACGTCTAAATATTTAGAAAGTACAAGCTTTGAGAATGGGGGATTATCCAATACAAAACATCTAGCACCTGGTCTCGGCGCTTGAGATAGTTTCTTGAGAAATGGGCATTGGAGCTCAAGTGTCAAGTGGAAAGCATGTATGGTATTCTCACGAGGATTTGGAAGAGATCTAGTATTGAAACATGCTTCTACGTGGTGCTCACATGCATTTCTAACAAGGTGGAATACAAAGGATTACACTCCTAAAATCTAGGAGGGTTACTATTTTTGGACAACTCCTAGTGGAAATTCCGTTCGTGTCATTGCGAGCATTAGTTAAGAAAATGGGGGAACTTGCTGAAGCACCTTTGACAAAAGCTCTACGAGTTAAGATATTTTTAGAGATGGAGTTTATGGGTGGGAATCATCTCTTAAATTGGGACATGTGGCACGACAGTGGATCAAAGTGAAACAAATGGCCTCACACTCGTCACCTTGGCTCTCCACTTGTCATTATAGCTTTTACTTGCCATTCTAGTCATGAAAGCCCCAAATTTATAAATTGGAGCCCTCTCTCTTTATTTGAGCAAGCTCTATTGCTACAAACTAGGCTCTACCATGTTGGCTACTCCATGGCTAAGGCTCTCTACTCCATGGCTAAGGCTCTCTACTACCTCTACAAGCTGCCCTAATGCTGGCTTCTCTTTTTCTCTCTCTCGAAGGTTGCCTACGAAGTATACCGGCAATTGGGGAGTTTTGAAGGCTTTCATCACACGAAAAAAAATTGAAGGCAAGGGTATTTGATCATTGTACTATATGTATACCTAGATGAATCTAGGAAAATGCCCAAATTCACCTTTTAGGAACGTGCATGTTAAATACTCATGGTAGTCAACCCACAAGACTATATAACTATCAAGTCCATTATGCATAGTATGGACTAGATACTACGACATCCCCACTAATATCATCAGTGCCCAATAGTGGTTGTAGAACTCTGTATCAAGATATGCTCTCACACACACACACACATAAGAGCATATATTCACACACAGACCTTTGTACTGAGTTTCTGTAAAACCTCCAACGATGCAGGGCAAACTCAGCCATAATGAAGCCTAGCACTAAGGGAAGTAGCAAATAGAAAGAATTAGTACAGCAAATAAGTCCTTATGGGGAAAATGCACCGCTAAAGATAGAAAGAATAAGCAGATGAAAAATTCACAATGTGAAATCTGCATGTCCGCTATCATTGTACTATGATTTCCAACCACTTGCTATTGCCATTAGGCATGAAACTGAGCCATCGGGAAATTGCTATTGCCATGGGGTAATGTATCTCAAACCATATTGGATTATGGACAGCTTTATGGGCCTATGATTCAGCCAAATGGGCCAAATGGGCTGGCCTATGATTCAGCCATATGGGTTTATGCGGATAAGCTATGTTGGCCAGTATCCACACGGAATATACATGGGTGAATTGTTTGCCTTGAGTTGTTTCAGGGAAACCTTTTCAATGGTTGAAAAACTTGGTATCTATGGTATACATGATTATCATATGGATTTATGATTCCTTTCACTAGGATGTATAATTATCATATGGGTTTATGACTCCTTTCATTGGGATTCATGGAGCACATGACAGCAATGGATCGAGGATTTTTCTATGGATTTCTATTGGTGGTGGAAATGCCCATAAAACTATTGGTGGCCGAAATACCTATAAACTATGTGTAGCAGAAATGTTTATGCACCACCACGATATATATGCTCAAGAGGATGTCACCAGCTCAGACATTTCCCCATATGAAAGGGGTTTGGTGGACTCCTGGACGTCTAAATATTAGATTTGGGAATGCGGGATTATCCAATACAAAACATCTAGCGCCTAAAGCTTGGTCTAGGTGCTCCAGATGGTTTCTTGGACATAGAAATGGACATTGAAGCCCAAGTGTCAAGTGGAAAGCATGTATAGCAAGCTCCCAAGGATTTGGGAGAGATCTAGTATTGAAACATGGTTTTACATGGTGCTCACATACATTTCTAATAAGGTGGAATACGGATCACACTCCTAAAATCTAAGAGGGCTACTATTTTTGGACAACACCCAATTCACGTCATGGCATCCATAAGTTAAGCAAATTTAGGGAGGGGAGAGGGGTACTTTCCGAAGCACCATTGACAGAAACTCTTCGAGTTGAGAGAAGAGGTTTATGGGTGGGAATCATCTCTTATATTGGGACATGTGGCACAACAGTGGATCAAAGAGAGACAAGTGTGTCACTTGTCATTCTAGCTCATTAAAACCCCAAATCTATAAATTGTATCCCTCTCTCTTCATTTGAGCAGGCTCTACTGCTGCAAACTAGCCTCTACTCTCTCAAAGGTTACCCATGCATTATACCAACTGTTGGGGACTGTTTTGGAGTCTTCCTTAGCGAAGAAATATTGAAGGCAAGGGTATTTGATCATTGTACTATGATTTTCAGCCAGTAGGCATTTGTCTTTTAAACTGGTTGTATATATGGACAACCATTGGACACTTGCTATTGCCATTGGGCATGAATTTGAGCCATCGGGCACTTGCTATTGCCATGGGGTAACGTATCTCAGCCATATTGGCTTATAGACAGTGTTTATGGACATGATTCAGCCATTATGGGCTTATGGACAGCATTATGGGCCTATGATTCATCCATATGCTATGTGGACTATTGGATCAGCTAGGTTGCCCGGTATCCACACAGAATATACATGTTCTTGGCAATTTCATGGGACTTTTTGATGACAGCTCGTGTATATGAATTATTCATGGTTGTATGTGGATAAATCTAGCCCAAAGCTTGTACATAATATTTTTCTCTTTGAGTAATAAAATATGCGCACAACGTGTGCAGAGGGCGGGAGGGTCAGCCCATTCCATCCTTCTATGTGGTGTCAGATGTGGACATCTCTCTTTTACTTTTCTGAAATTAAGTGGCATATGGCCTCTAGAGATGGTGATATATGTCTCGTCAAAAGAGATGAGAACCGCCAACCAAATGCTGCCTCATACGGCATCCGACCAATACTCGATGAGTGAGTATCGTTTAGGGTTACCTAAACCAATGGAAGGTATTGTTCCCATTTCAATTGCTGGTCATGGCAGTATGATTTGAGAACATCAAAGGCCAATTGATTATAGATTTCTATTTGGCCATCTGTTTGAGGATGGAATGCACTAGACAGCTGCAACTTAGTCCCAAAATCGTCAAACAATGCACTCCAAAAATGGGACGTAAACTTAGAATCTTTATGATATGATTATCCGTGGCAAACCACCAATGGGGTACCAAAACCGAATGAATAAGCGAGCTATGTCCTCATATGTGGCTGTCTGCTTGCATGGAATGAGCATGCAAGAATTACTGAATCTGTCCACAATTGTCATACAGTGTATGTTTCTAGATCCAACTGAGACGGGAAGAGAATCTACGAAGTCCATACTAATGTCATGAAAAGGTCCCTCTGGAATAGGTAAGGGCTACAGTAACCTTGCCTGTTTCGTATGAGGAACTTTTACTTTTTGACATATCTAGCATGATTGGACGAGTTGTGTAACTTGGTTGAACACAATGCTAATCAATACACTTAAATACACCAAGATTTGAAGGACACTTGCTCAAATACAAGAAGTAAATTGCTAAATTGACAAGAGACACACAATGAGCCAGAACGGCCGACCCCTCCCTTGAGTAAATTGTATTACTATTGGAGAAATTCGATTACATAGTTTCACGGGCATCCATTGCCAAATCCTCCATGCCAATGCATATGAAATTCAGCATTTAGAAAACAATGGTATGTTGATGTAGATCACCAACGAGCTGCCTTGATGCCCGGCCCGACTTAAGTGCCCATATTCTCTACCATTGGCTCTATGTTCTACCAAGCAAGGTAGCAACATCTTCAAGAGCACGTAGGACAAGAGAAATACTACACAGGGCGGCTAAACAAGGAGTCCTGCCCTTCTACTTGAGTAAGTAATGACAACACATTGTCCAATTAGCTTACCAGTCTTCATAGAAGTTGTTGCAAGCGGAAGCCTTCGCGTTGGAAGCTTTAGAAGTGTTGATATCTTCGATTTGCTGCAATCCTTCGCGACAAAAGTCTTCAAGAGGATGAAGGGAACCCTAGGAAAGCTTCCCCTATGGTTCAACTTGAGAAAGGAAGGCTGAAATTAGGGTTTTCAACAAAAAGACCAGAAATTACAGCAAAAATGAGAGCTGTTTTGCTGAATTTCAGTCATTGGGAATGAGTAGGAGAGTGATTAGCACTTGGAAACACTCTTGGAAGCTTGGAAAACACCCTAGCAAGTTGGGTATGGCTATGGAGAGCTTGGAAATGGAGAGAAATGGTGGAAAAATAGAGTTTTCAGCCTCCAAAAATCCTCATGAAGAGAAAACACGAATTTTCTCTTAATAAGTAAGTGAATTGGGATCCAATCAGGTGAGAGGACATGGGGAGATGCCCATTTATGAGTAAAAAGGAAGATCAGGTCCTGGACATTGAGTCTTGTCCGGCTCGGGACTTCAGTGAGTGTGAACTTGGAAGTGGTCATAATTTATAAGTGACTTTTGGGCGCCCAAACTTTAATGCAGTGGGAACGCACTCACTTATAAATATTGGCTAAGTCCTAAGGGCTATTTGAGCCTAGATTGGGTAATACTTACCCCCTGTTCACATGCCACACAACCATGTCAGCAGACAGTTTCACACGCACGGTTCACGGGCGGGCGTCCCCTAGCCCGGAACTACACATAGGTCATGCAGGCATGAAAACAGCATGCAATTTCATTTGCAAGCAAGCACATAAAGATGCTATGCAATGCAGCATTGGCATGAGCAATTTCCGTTCATGAAACCATATAAGACCAAGCGTTTCCAGGCAAGTATATGCGATACGAGACCCAGTGGAAAGCCAATCCTCCAGGCATTTCTGGGCATGTACACAAAGGCACAAGTCCCAATGGAAAGCCAAGCCTCCAGGCGTTTCCGGGCATGTACACAAAGACACAAGTCCCAGCGGAAAGCCAAGTCCTCCAGATATTCCGGGCATGATAACGTCAAGTCCCAGCGGAATATCATATCCAACTATACAGCATGACACTTGTCAATCACATGCATAGGCACATTCCATAAGCCATGGACACCAATCCAATATGTACATAGTGTGAAAGCAAGAGTGAACCATTCGGGTGGCCAAATGGTGACAAGTTGATAGACATCCCGTCGCATCTTAGGCCAATAGAATGACCTCTTGAACTTCTCAAAGGTATTGTTGATATCCCGATGACCTCCAACAAGAGAATCATGGGCATCATGGAGAAGAACTTGACGCTTTTCTTTTAGTACACAAAGACGGTTCTTGAAAAACAACCAATGATCCTCTACACTATAGTGATCTGGTTTTGAACTGAGGACCGACTGATATTGTGTCCCAAACTCTTCTGAATCCGGATACTGTCCCTTCATATTGTCCAAGTCTTTGCCTTGAATATCCAGCAGAGTGGACTCCTACAATGTCTGGATTGTGCCTTTTCGACTAAGAGCCTCGACAACGGGATTGTTTTTGCCAAGGACATATTCAATCATTCCCCCAAATTGTTGGAACAATTGACTCCATCTGGATTGCCTATCACTCCATTGGGCACTGGGCATGGTTTGCAACCATTTTAGTGCCTGGTGATATGTCTTAATTGTGAAGTCCCTCACGTAAAGGAAGTGCTTCCAATGCTTAACAGCGGTCATCACTCCCAAAAGCTCTTTGTCATTCACCAAATAATTCTTTTCGGCATTATTCAACTTGCAGCTATAATAAGCCACTGACCTACCATCTTGCTGTAAAACAGCTCCAATGGCAAGGTTACTAGCATGGGTAATCACCTCAAAAGGATAATCCCATGATGCCAACTTCAAAACTCGAGATTCAGAGGCAACTTTCTTCATTGCGTGCAATGTCTCTAGAGCCTTGTCCATGACAGACACTTTCTGTCACAATCTAGAAACATGTGTATAGAAAAAACTTAACCCATACACATCATGGAAAAATATATCGACATCTAACCACACATGAACATGCTTGAAAACCACTTTTAAAAAAAAAAGAGTGAGAGATAAAAGCCTACACAAGACACAACACTAGGGATTGAAGTTGGGCCAACCACCTCCCCCCCCTCCCAAAAAGGTATCTTTATTACCAATAGTATGTTCCTGTACAAGAAAACAGGTGCCCAAGAGTAAGCACTCTAACGGCTGGCACCAGATACATCCAAAATATGATGAAAACAAGTAAAACATATGCTTGAGACTTTGGTCTCAGTCTTCCAAGAGTCCTTCGGACAGAGCTATACTCTACTACATAATCGCACCCTCTAGCAATAGAGCTTTCCCGAATAACCAGCCATGAAAAACTTGGCTCTGGCCACCTGAAGGTTCCACCTTAGCCACAGGCCTCACGCAAGTATAAACACCATTTGTCGTCGATTTTGTCGCGAAGAACCCTGCTGAAATGGACTATACAGAATCTTGCCGGACAGGTCACCTGGTGTAGAGAAGGGTGTCATGTTGATTGCCTTGAGTTCAGGACCTTTGGAGCATCAAAAACCAGCCCCTATGCCTGCTGTCCAGCAGTCCAGCAGACCCAAAAGTGAGCCAGAAGTAGTCGCCTGCACCAAAAAGAGAGAGGCAAAAGGCGCCTAGGTCTATAGCACCTGTAGGAGCAAGCAATCATCCCTTATGCAGCCCTAGAAGCAAGGTGGTTGAGTACTTTAGATACCGTGCGGTACGGAATGAGTAGGCAAAGCACTCATCATGATAAGTTCTTGAAGTACATTCATTTTTTTGTTTTTAAATATATATACAAAACATAAAAATATTTTTTTTAATACAATTAATTTGAAAATTTTGGAGAAATTGGAAGACTTGGAAGGAATTGAATAGAATCACGGAAAATTTAAGAGAATTTCACTGGCTTGGAAAATCAAGGTAGATAGTGAGAACTGGGAGAAATTAGGAGCCTTAAGGAAAATTGAGAAAGATTGGGGAAATTGGAAGACATTTGGAGAAATTAAAGGAAATTAGGGAAATTGGAAGAAATTGGGGATATTGGTGTCTCTATATAATTTGGAGAAATAAGAAAAATGAAAGAAATTTTGAAAATTTTTTGAGAAAAGAAAAGAAGGAAAAGATATACTAACGTCTACGGAAGGCCAGATTGATTGGCCTATGAGACAACGAGTACAGAATGCAACTATGCTTGGAAGCAATCGACCAACTCCAACAGTCCTTGCCAGCATGCAAATTGACACATGTCCAAACCCTAGAGTGTCCAGCACAAGACGTGCTGCCCTCCTTGCTGTAAAGAGAGACGCTTGTGCTGCAACCCGCTCTGAGAGCTCCGTCCTCTTCTCTTGGCTTACATTTGGGCAAAACTGCACCTCATGCCCAGACTCATGGAGAAGGTGAGCTCTCACCTTGTTTGCCCCACTTGTTCGTGTGTATGGGCATAACTTGCAGCGCCATTGATGTGAACCTCCCCCGCTTCCTGGCCTCTAGGCATTCACCTCTTCCCACCAAGACCAATTTGAACCCTTGCCCCCAGCTGGTGCTCGCAAGGAAGAGGCCATTGTGATTGAACTTTGAGCTTTGAAGGCTGGCCACTCATGGCACTGGGGCCTGGAGGCCGGGCAGCTTAGATGGAGACTGGACTCTGGAGTAGAGGGTTGTCACCTGTGGCAAGAACTTGTGCTGCAGCCTGTTGTGCAGTCACTGCACACTGCAAAGCAAAGATAGAGGAGCAGAGATGGAGGAGAGGCTGAGAGCAAGTGTGCACACTGCACAGGTGATAGCAAAGACGGAGAAACCTGGAAAGCGCACAACAGCACAGACCTGGATGGAGAAGAGCAGAGATGGAAGAGCAGATGAGGAGGAGAGCAAGACTGCAAGTGCAGAGGTGACAGGTCACAGCAGAGACGGAGGAGTCTGGACTCTGAAGAACACTCGATCGCACACTGCAGAGAAGGAGGAGAGCAGAGATCGCTCGACGCTCGCCCGCCGACTGGGCCTTGAAAACATAAAATGAGGCGCCCGTTCGTTTTTTTCCCTTCCCGTCCCCAACCAACCGTCCCACATGTTTAAGGCGTCCCTTGATAGGGGACGGCCGTCCCCTCGTGAGGGACAGGACATGGGACGTCCCCCTGCGCAGAGGGACGCGTCCCCATGTGAAAGGTAGGCCAGGACGGCGCTCCCCCGTCCCCAAGGCCTGGGACAAGCGTCCCCTATGACTATGCCTTGAGCAAGTCAGTGAGAGCTGTGCAAGGTCATAAAACTTGTCCATGTGTGTGTTGTATACCTGACAAAGACCCACAATTACCATTTAAATGATTGAATTCCAAATGTCATGGGAATTCCTCTTTTATCATAAAATAAATTTATCTAAAATTCCTCTTTTCTTTAATAAAAATATCCATTATTCCAAATATGTCAAGAATTCCACTTTTACTATTTAAATGATTGAATTCCAAATGTCATGGGAATTCCTCTTTTATCATTTAAAAATTTCTCATACATAAAATAAATTTATCTAAAATTCCTCTTTAAATAAAAATATTCATTATTGTAATATACCAAAATTTCTCTTTTTCCATTTAATTATATGGATCTCCATTATCATGGGAATTTCTCTTTTTGCATAAAAATAAAATTACCAAAATTACCTCTTTTCTTAATTACTTATTTATGCATAAACACTAAAAATTAGTTTTCCATGAATGTGATGAAAATCATTCTTTTAGCATAGGATGGAATATGGTAGGAAGTCCTCTTTTCACATTATGTACAAAAATGATTTATATATTAATTTCTTCCAGAGATTGGCACCAGTAGCCCAGCCACACACATTGGGAGTGACATCTCAGCGAGCGGAGGAGATTCGAGCTAGGCGACGATCCAGACTAGCCGGCTACGAGACACCACGGCTACACCACAGAGAGATCGCGGCTATCCGGTCTCGACACCAGCAGGAGGTCCAGGAGCAGCTGGCACATTTTCGCTCTGATTCAGGACGCATGTTCCAGACATTTACGGCATCCTCAGATCGGATGTATGGCATATTGTACCCAGACTATGGGACTGGATGGAGTTAGGAGTAGATAACATATCATACTTGTATCACCCCTTCAGCATATAGAGATGCATTAGTAGCCCTAGTACTCCATCCACACCCTCTCGTTTGTACACCACTATTGAGTCCCCTATGGTCGTGTTGTCGTACTTGTACATTTTATTCTCACTCCACATTTTTCTCTTGATGACTGGAAAAACAACATTGTACTACTTGTTTGTCTCATAGGCCAATTCTGGCCTTTTACAGACGTTAATCTCTCTCTCTCTCTCTCTCTCTCTCTCTCTCTCTCTCTCTCTCTCTCTCATTTCTGTGTGTGAGCTTCTCTATCTTGCACGTAACCCTAATGTGCAGGTTTGTGTGTGTGAGTGTGTGAGTCCAACACCAACAGTTGCCCTCTGAAACTAAAACTCAAACTACTGAGCTTTATGAGAGATGTGTGTACGTAGACCACGGGTATACCTGTCCACATCTAGATGATAAGAAACCAAGATACAACTCATCGTGTTTGCCACTGCAAAGAGATGGCATCCTCAAAACTGCCCATGTCAAAGAGGACAATAAATTGATGTCCCCTTGTAGTACCTGTCACCAGGAGGTGAAACTTTTTGCAGTTGTTTTCTTTATTTACATTTCTTTATAAATATATATTTTTCTTTTCTTTCTCTTTGGTTGCTGTTGTTTTCCCCCGGGATCTCTTGGAAGGGCTTGGGCCATTGCAATGTCAGAATGGGTCAGCCAGTGGGACTTTGGACGAGTGGTTGGCTAAGCCTGAGAACTGCACTGAAAGATGAACGACAGTGTCCAGGACATGGCCACTGAATGAGGGTATAGGCCAGTTTACACTAGTAAGTGGCCGCCACCGAAATGTGAATGTATCTTGAATTCTAAGCAAATTCTGAAGTGACCATAGTGGTCAAAGATGGTCAGGAAACCAGAAGGAATGCAGATGACATCATCCCTAAAATCTAGGGAACTGCTATTTTTGGCAGTGTCGGAATTGAAAAGTGTTCGCGTCAGTTTGTGCGGAATGTCAAGGGGACCAAAAGCTGACAAAGGACTGTTGTGAGAATGTGAACCAGTCAGGAGATTTTTAGCCTGGAAGATTGCATGTGGAAAAGGCTTAAAAATGTGCCAAGTGTCAAATAACCTGGACTTACTGAGACACACATTCACAGAATCCTCACTCCCTCGCTCAACAACACATTGGCCCCGAAGTCCGGCGCCCCTTGCGGTATTTCTTTATTGTTAAAAGGTTGGAAATTACAAAGCACAAGTGCAACAAAGCACTCTACTTACATCAGCTGAGTTTTACAAATTCTGGGAGAAATTTGCCAGCATAACTGCACTAAAACTGTTCCATAACATCTCAGAATGAGTCCCAACTGACAGGCTCACTTCCATAGGCATCAGGCTACCCAATGGAGTCCAAAACATCACAATTCAGCTTGCTGTAATTTTCTGCACAGACCTGTTTTCAGCTCTGTTTTCAGCCCAAAATAACCCTTGAACTGTCCTGGAGGACTAAAGCAAGGTCCTACTGCATTTCGGCATCAACCGGGCAACATAACAGCCCAAAAACAGCACCTAAACAGTGCTGAAACAGCATTGTATTGAAGAGGTTATTACCCTCTTCTGTCCCTGCTTTGGTGTAGGAACCAACTACACCTGTTCCTGTTAAGGAGCCAACTAACCTTTGCATATAAGCATGAAATTCACACAACTGTACCTGATTTTATCTGATGAGACCATTTCCATAGTCTGCAAGAGAGAGAAAGAGAGAGAGAGGCTGTGGGGAGCAAGCTCAACCCTCAATTCATGAGTTGTAGGGCAAGGGAGTGCACCACAAATGCTGATTTTCCTGCAACAAAACCACACGATGGCTGCAAAATTGAGCCTCCTTTTTCCCAAATTCCCACGCTTCCCTCTTTCTCAATGAGGAAAAATGCACCAAAATTTGACACTTGGCACATTTTTAAGCCTTTTCCACATGCAATCTTCCAGGCTAAAAATCTCCTGACTGGTTCACATTCTCACAACAGTCCTTTGTCAGCTTTTGGTCCCCTTGACATTCCGCACAAACTGACGCGAACACTTTTCAATTCCGACACTGCCAAAAATAGCAGTTCCCTAGATTTTAGGGATGATGTCATCTGCATTCCTTCTGGTCTCCTGACCATCTTTGACCACTATGGTCACTTCAGAATTTGCTTAGAATTCAAGATACATTCACATTTTGGTGGCGGCCACTTACTAGTGTAAACTGGCCTATACCCTCATTCAGTGGCCATGTCCTGGACACTGTCGTTCATCTTTCAGTGCAGTTCTCAGGCTTAGCCAACCACTGGTCCAAAGTCCCACTAGCTGACCCATTCTGACATTGCAATGGCGCAAGCCCTTCCAAGAGATCCCGGGGGAAAACAACAGCAAACAAAGAGAAAGAAAAGAAAAATATATATTTATAAAGAAATGTAAATAAAGAAAACAACTGCAAAAAGTTTCACCTCCTGGTGACAGTACCACAGACACGAATGAGAGCCTTTGTCTATCCCTCAACCTCACCCTCCTGCTTATCATCAAATACCACTAGTGGCACTGAATTCAAAGTGGGTAAAAGCTGAACAACTGTGGGTAGATGACTACTGGGTAGATGACTGTTTCGGGGCTTAGGGATAGACTGTATCTGCTTGGGCTTACCTCCATTTAGCATCAGCTCCTAATTCTAAGTGAGGTTCAATGCCCGTGCATAAGTCTGAGCTCAAATTTCCTAACTGGGTACCTAATGTTAGTGTCTAAACCTCGAATGAACTACTTGAACTTATCTCCTTCCGATATGCCCAACTGCTGGGCCATTGTAATGACCTTGTTGGAATAGGTCAAAACAGGGAAACCACCCTAAGTGAGTTTGTAAAACTCATCCTCAAGATTGGCCATGCCCTGTGGTGGAAGAAAACGGGCTTTGAGGTCAACCACGAAGGTAGCCCAATCAAATTGGAATTGGCCTATGATGGGGTCTATGTGAAGTTGTGACTAATGCTGCCACCAAGTAACAGCTTCCCCAGTGAGTTGGGATGCTGCCACATGGACTGTCTTGTGAATCTGTAATTTTAGCTAAAGTAAAATGTGCTTCAAATTGATGAATAAATTGAGTAATAGCAGAATGATGACACTTACCATCATACTTACTAAATTTGGAGAGGTTCGTATGACGGTGGTGGTAGGGGCGGTAGACGACAAGGTACTCGGAGCCAGCTGGGGGAGGGATGCCAGAATCTATGCCATCGTCTACTGATGCTGAATTTGCATAGCCTCCTAGTCGAGTCTTTGTTGAAACTTCGGTCAGCGGTTTCTCGACGGCAATATTCTTCCTCATATTTGCGTGTGACTTCCTTATCTCCTCTCCGCACGTCTGTGTTCTTTTTGTTCTTTTGCTTTTCTTCTTGCTTATTCACGTCTATCTTCGTCTTTTCGTCTTTATTTCTCCATAGTGAAGAATATCTTTGCCAGATCTCAGAGGCCTTCTTTGGGCTTCTCTTTTTCTGCGGCAAGCTGCATCTTCAAAGAATTTATTCACTCCATAATTATTCTCAGGAGCTTTGTTGTGCTTGGCGGAAGCGTACTTTCTGTTGGTGTGTTGCGTTGGAAGCTTTGTGCCTCCATGACTTCTTGCTGGCTTTCTTCTTGATGTGATTTCTCTCCCAACATGGTGGAGGCCTGGGTGTTTTTTTTGGACCGGAGTATTACCATCCACTGGATGCTCTCACTTCTTTAGGTAGCTGAGTTGGGTCATCAACTTGATGCTCTCATACCAATGTTACATACACTGAGGTTGATCGTGGTAACGCACAACAGGGCCTTCTTTATACCTTTATGTGGTGAGAATCTTTAGCATCCAAATTCACATAGTAGAGAGAGAAGAGAATGAGAGAGTGAAGTAGACGACACCTTATTGGGTCCCAAATACCCATTGAAGGGACCCCCCTTGCAAGCATGAGTATTTGCTTACATTATTCTTTGGAGAATGTTGTACAATGCTTGAGATACAAGCGATATGAATACCCAACACAAGGACAAGGAAGACCATACGTCAGCTGAGTATCCACTAATCCAAGGCTCTGCTGAAGACTCTTCAGGCTACTGATGCAAGTCCAGATAGCTATAGGACTGCACATATGCTCGCTGAATGCTGAAAAGGATCTTCCTTGCTAGCCTGGGGATGATTGGATGATTTGCTGCTGCTTGATCTGCTGCTGAACTAATAAATGAGAAGTGAAACGCTGCTTTTATATGCCTTTAGGCTGCTGGTCAGCCAGTAGCATATTGAACAAAATAGCATTAAATGCTATAATAAAATGCTGCACTGGAATTTAATGCTGCTCAGCCCACTGATTGGTTACACCCACCTGCTGCCAGCGACCCTTGGCAGTCCCATATGCTGGCCGACAGATGCTTCCTTGCATCCTGTACTGGCCGAATGCCTGCATTATGCTTCTACAGGCTGCCGACAGGCTCTGTCTGCTGTCTAGGGCTGTGAACAGCCCTTGGACAAACTGATGACTTCATGGGCTGTTCCTTTGGCTAGCAATGCAGATGCAAATGCTATTTAATGCATCCGGCTGACTCTATATGCACTTATCTGAAGAATTCTCCAAGTGGGTTAAGAGGACTGACGCTCGACTCACCTCTAGGGCTCGGAGACTAACCTATGTAGCTCGTGCCTGACTGTCCCTGGACTGAGGGTTCACAATGGGGTCACGGCGTACAACAAATATTCCTAGAAAAGGTATTACTTCTGTACAAAATGTTGCATTGATGATCACGCCAGTGTGTCACTGTGTACCCCAGTGCAGGTGCACATGACACTGTCCACTAGATTCTCCCGATAGTCCCCACTTGCCTTCACCAACTCGATGTCAGAGGACTATCGGGTTGGCGAGTTATTTCTCCATGCCTTGTGAGGAACGATCTCAATTATTAATGCTTCTGAAGCCTCCCAAGTTTGTTGGCAGTAGCAACTCATTCAGATATTTTTCAGCTCCAATTGGTGCGTACGGCTTTGATGGTTGCCGCTTTCTTGTGGTGGGAAGATCTTAAGCACCACTCCGTGACTTGCTGGGATGACTACCACAAGGCGGTCTTGAGGTAGGTTTATTCCCGTAGCTTTCACGCGTAAATTGAAGAAACAATGGGAGCATTTTATGCAAAAACATGGCCAATCGATAACCGACTATCTCGCTTATTTCTCTCCCAAGGACCGTCCGTTGGTCAAAGCAGATTGAGCGATTTGTGGATGGTTTGGAACCGTCTTTGTACACAGATGTTCATGCACACCGCCCCGTGATCTTTCAGATGTGGTTTGTCTTGCAAACAACCCTCGAGATGCAGGAGAGTTCCAAGTCTAGGACTCAACAACAAGGGTGGCAGAATGGTACAGATAAGGATAGCCAATCCAAGGACAAGGCAAGTGGGGGAGCATAGTGACTCACCTCACCCTTGAAGAGCGTCGAGCCAAGATGGCTACTAGACAATGCTTTTATTGTGACTCCACCAAACATATTTGAAGGGATTGTCCGAAGAACACGAGGAGCAGAATGGTAAGGGGCAAGGATAAGTCCAAGGAGAAGCCAATTCATCTACCCCAGTAGTTATCTATGACATTGGCACCATCTACTCCCTCTCCCTCTCCCACCAATACTACGGCTTTTTCTTTACTTGACCCGGATCTCATTGGCCCTCAGCCAACATGATACGGTGATGTGTTGAGGGATTTCTTTCTTGTACATAATAAATAGCAGTAGTTTAGGACTCTTGCGAGTGTTGTATGTGTGATTCTTCCGTACTCTCCTTTCTATCTTTGGATAACCCTAGCAGATAGACACAAAAGTTCTACGCATTGGGCCACATGGGCTAAAGGAGAGAATCAAGGATAGCATAAGATGATTTAGGAGGTGTGAAGATATTTCTTGGATTTGATGGAGAAATGCAGGGAGATGATTGTGGATCTAGAGATGCTCCTTGTGAGCTATGGATTGATTTATCCCCAAGCTCATTTTGAGTGGATTTAGCAATGGAATCAGGCTCTTGTTTATGAAGATTATTGTGCTCATTTTATCACAATTAAAGTGTGATTATTGTTTTAATCCATTATGGAGCTAGTATTGTATTTTGATCCCCCATCGATTCCCCACTTTTATCTTTACACCCCCACAAAGAGCTTCATTTTCAGCTACTTTTTGTTCTTTAAAGATGAGGTAACGTGGGATCAAGAGAATCAAATCCTCAATAACCAGATACAATGGTCATGTGAGCCATCTGTATATTCATATTCTTATATTGCAAGAAGATTCTGACTCAACCTGAAAATTGGCAAACTAGGCTCCTCAATGTCCTTGCAAATTTACCAAGGCAGTCAGGCAGTAGCTACCCATAATAAACAGTTCCACAACATAGACTCACAAAAA